>NW_017306691.1:1137789-1201747 GCF_000935625.1 Nanorana parkeri | reverse complement strand
CATCCCCAACCATATTTTTAGTAAAAGTCGCATTGACATACTTAGCGTAGCTGACAACTGGAATTGATTATTCTTTAAAAGACAAACTTTTTTTGGCTTTACTCCTCTTATGGATCAAAGGAGTACATTTAGTAATGTACTCCTGTGACCCAAAGGCAGCATCTAGTGGGCTACTGTCTTAGCTGACAGCACTACTGGAACTACATTGTCGGGATCCACCTTGCTGCCAGATTGACAGCTGGCTCTGCTTCTCTAGAGCCAGAATCAGCTGTGCCTGCCTCCTTACCTGTTTGTCCCTCCAATAAGCACTGGAGGAACAGAGAGGGGAGGGGGGAATCCCTGCAGGGAGCCATGACTGAGAGTCTCTGCTCTCTGCAGTGAGAAGACCGTGAGCTAAGCGATCAGCAGTACGTGATCGCCCAGCCCTCAATCTGTAGAGCCGGCATGTGGCACCTACAGTGTATTTTACTCTCCCAATACTTCTCCTTGAACACCCACCCCCCACACTCCAAAAATGAATCAAAATTAATTCAAGTAATAATTATGAAATAAATATCTTCTATTAAGAACTATTAAGAACTTTGACCATACAAAGAAAATAAATGTGTTTTTTTTAAATTTATATTCTAAATAAAAATATAGTTCATCTAATTCATAAAAACATGTATTATAATATTCCCAGTGTATGACAGCATATACAGAGCTACTGTACATCACAGATATAATTCACTGACCTGGTATTAAGACATAAAAACTTCTTTATCTGCAGGTTTTATATATGCTCATTTTGAGAAATAAAATATAATTCAAAAATGTAATAGCAGCACACGTAGTGCGCAGTGGCGAAACATGGGAATAATAACCGTGTTGCTAAAGAAAATAACATTTAAAGTGACATTAAACCCTCAGATTATTTAGCATAAACCAATACTGTAATGTGTGTCTTACTGTAATCCATGGTTGTTTCCCTTCTCTTTGCTGCTCTTCCTTTTAAATCCTCATGTCTTCTCATGCTTGGGGAGAACTTCCCTTTGCAGCTCAGGGCCTCTTCCAGTAGTGCTGGCTCGGGTTGCAAACCTACACACAGACACCAGGTGTATCCATTCCAGAGACAAGGCAGTCTGCTGCAAAACAGAAGTTCTGCAGAGCATGAGAAGAGATACAAGAAAAGGAAGAGCAGCAAAGAGAAGGGAAACAACCATGGCTTACAGTAAGGCGCACATTACAGTATTGTTGTATGTTAAAAAATCTGAGGGTTTAATGTCACTTTAAGGATTTAATTGTAGTGCAAGTAATGCAATGTGGCAAAATGAGGATAATAGCGGCATACCTTGATAGAGAAAGGCCTACAGGGGACAATATTCATTGTGATTACATGTGGGCAAGAAATGCACAAATGTGACAATATGTGGGCAACAAATAGGCAATCATAACAATATAGTAGAAACCCCCTCCCCCACATTTCCCCAGAAAAACCCTCCACCAGCAAACTCCCCCAACACTTACATAGTTACATTGTGCCGCCCCAATGGGGCATAGAATATGTTGTAGAAGTTAATATTAGCATTGTTATATAGGTTAGAATTTATATAGTGTGATTTGCCTAACTATTTTCTCATAGCTAAATTCATGTGTTATCCTATGCTGCCATCTAGTGGCCTTTTGTTGTAACAAACATGTTTTCTGTAATTATTCATCATGTGACGATGTATTTCCTGCAAACTCTCTCTAGAAAATGTTCCCTCCATTCACTGTAACACCTACCTGGTGACGTGAGAATGAAAGGTTCTGGAAGGGGACTTATGCTCAGTCCACCGCTGAGCTTAGCTCCTCCTGAGTCTTGCTGGCTGCAAATTGTCCGTGGGCAAAAGAATATTCAGTTGCCAGACTCCAGAACCAAGGATGCTCTTGAACTACTCTCCCCCTGAGTCTGGCAAGTACATTAGGCCATGGGCTCCTTGATATGGATCTAGTGCATAATGCTTATGAATGCTTCTATTCAGGGGAGGACAGAGCTAGAAAGCATGCCGTGTTCAGAGGGTGGAACATTATGAAGGAGGAGAAGTCACTGGAAGGTAGTGCATATTACCCCACCCAATGTGCGGCTCAGCTACAGTGCTGCCGGCCACCAATTATTTGTGTGTCTCAATCAAAGAGTAGTGAAAATCATTACAAGGTGGCAGTGGGCACCCTCTAAGTGGCAGTGGCTGGTGCAGACCGCCCTACATCCTCCTCCCCCATAAGTATGCCACTGGAAAGTTGTCTAGACAGATATCTAGATCCTGAAAACATGCTTTTAATTTTGTGACTTTTATCATTGTCATACTTTATATTCTCTTGGAACAGTTTTGTCTTTATGCTGTTATATTTCCATATTTTCTTATATTGCCCTGATGAGCTATTAATTGAGAAATTCTCTTTCATAATAACTTGCTTTCACAATGTTTATTTTTTTAATTGCTTCTTGGCAGGATCAGTACTCTACGTGCCAAATGTATGTTGTGTTTTCTGCTGCAATGCACAACTGTTGGTTTTGGAGAAATCTTTTTTAGGAGAGGCTCTAACTGCATTTATTACAGGTCAAGAGAAAGAAATCGTAGATAACGTTGCAGTTTTTTGTTATTTTTTTTTTTTTGCTTGTGCACAGCACTAGCATTCCAGAAGAAGCATAAGAATGGCCTGATAAAAGTACATTTGAAAAGGCAAATTAGAAAGTCAGGCGTAAAAAGCTGAAGCTCTCCAACTAAGGTCATCAGTCACACAAAATGTTGTAGGTCCCTCCCACTATCATCCACCAGCCATATTTCTTTATTAATCTGCTCTAGGGTAATGTCATTTTCAGCAAAATCATCCAATTTCCACACTCCCAGAAAAAACAGCAACCTTTTTGGAATTCCACCGGCTTCAGCCGAGCCATCTCATGCACATTGAACAATAATTTCTTTACATCCTCCATATGGCCTACATCCTCTAGTTGACTTAATACATATCTAAACCAAAAACCAAAGTGTTTGTATATTGCAGCTTACAAATCTTTAAATGTGGTGGCTGCATTCATTTTTCCTTTTTTTTTGTACCTGATGATCCAGCCAGTAAGTCTGTGTTTTTCTTCCAACTTCCTTTAGCAGACGAAGTTGTCCACCAAAAGTGTCAGAAAGAGGCTTGAGACAAACCATTTAACGCTGATAGGAGTGCTTATAATGGCAAGTTTCCAATCATTTATGTAAAACCTTTATCCGAAAAGGAAAAAAACTTTTGATGTAACTGCCTAAAACGTTTTAGCTGGAGTTCAGATTTGTTAGTCAAGTCCATCTAATTTAGTAGTGCATCTAACAATGCCCTTTCCACAGGGTGACAATGCAGTTGTCCAAGGATGGCTGTGTCGCTCCTCTATACAGTGGAACCACCCTGGTACAGGAAGTGTGTTACTGGCTGGATCGGCAGGTGAAAATAAAGGAAAGAAAGCCTAAAAAAGAAAACTAATGCAGCCACATATTGGTAAGCTGCAATATATAACATTTATGTTTTTAGTTATGCTTGAACATAATCTGTATTGGTGGAAGACATGCAGTGACTTCCAGGAACACTGTTAAGTCCTAGCTTCATGCACAGAAATAAAGTACACTGTACAGTATTTCTTACAAGGGGGTTTTACCCTGTTCAGAATCTGACTGGCCTCACAAAGGCTGATATTTTTCTCATTCTAGTTACATATCATTGGAAATAGCTTTCCAGTGATCACACCACATGGCCCCTCTAGTGATATGTAACCAGAAAGAAAGAATATCCATCTCCATATCAATGAATCAGCTGCGCAGCAGTGTAGAAAATATTATTTTTTTTGTACAAGACCTTATCAGGCCAGGGTTTTGCAATGTGCCTGAAAGTACCTGATGATTTTCTGCTTGCAGATAGGCATTGGAGGGATTGGTACATGTAACAATCTTTCCCACCAAGTTCTGTGTTGGCTGCTAGAACAAAATATGAATGGGGCTGCAGGTCTGGGTGGTCTTGATGCTACTTTATGGTATTTACTAGTGCAATGCAGCCACATGGAAGATGTATACATTGATTGTTTAATGTGCCTGCACTGGCTTGGCTGAGGTAGGTATGATGGCAAGGGCTATTTTTTTTGTGCTTTCTGGCAGTGTTGATGTTGCTACCGTAGATTTGGAAAACCAACAGCTTGTTCTTCACATGGACTGAGTTCTACAGCCAAGTAAAATACTGGGACCCTTTGCTCTAGGGCTAGTTTTACCACAGAAGTCTATTCCTAGAGTCACCATTGCTCTAGGAGGGCTTCCATCTGACAACCTCTTTTCCTATACCGCACTATCTTTTTGCTTAAACGGTACTCCCCGCCACGAGTATTCATTTCGGGCTTATTTACGCTATTTTATGCAATAGAACATACTTCATAAGACCCAGTCTGTGTGTACAGCATGGCAAAATGCTGACCTGGAAGAATCCACAGACAGCTTTAACTCACTAAGAAGACCCAGGATGAAAGCCATTTTTTTACAAGTAGTTTACAGACTTTACAGGTTACAAGGATATTTTCTGAGCATTTCTTGAAGGTGAAAGAGCATCATGGAAAAAATATGCCTACTAACTCTATGAGGAGTTCATTTACTCCATGGAGGCAAAAACAAAAGTAACCAGAGCATGGGAAAGCAAGGAGTGGTCACTGAAAGCTGGTCTAAATAGTGCACAACAGGAGGGGGAAACAGTGTAAATGTACCAAAGCACAAACAGCAATAAACAACAATAAAGCAGGTTGCTAGGGGCAGCACATTAATACATTAGCTTTTTATGCATTTTTTCACCCTAACACATATTTTAGCACTCGTACAAGGGCTTTTGTTTGTTCCTGAGCAGCTTTTCCTTCTTAATTCAATGTGAATGCAAAGGCTAATCAAAAAAGCTTGTTGCAATTCATAAGCAGCTTGCAGGCAGGCTATCAACTTAAACTTGAGAAGAATGTGAAAGCATACTGTATGTGACTTGCTTCTAAAGTAGGGTATACACTGTTATATTTTTTTGCCTATGGGCTGAATGAAAAAAATATAACGGGATTCTCCATTCACGATAACATAGTGTATATATACCAATCTCCTACTGTGAGCTTTGTATTCTGACAGTGGATTCTGACTGCATCACAACTGCATCTGGTGTGAACTAGCCCTTAAAGGAGAATTAGGGGGTGAGGGAATTACACTCATCCCCATGATTCAAGACAACCTGTGACACTGAAGCAATCACAGGTCAGCTCTATTGATTGGGAAGTCAGCGAACACATACCGCCGATCGCTGAGTTCCCGTTCCTCTCCCTGCAGAGAGCGGTGCCTATCAGTCACCGCTCCCTGTAGGGATTCCCCCCTCCCCTCTCCATTATTCCAGCGCTGACTGGAGGAAAGGACCATGGGAGAAGCTGGCTCTGCCTCTACAGAGGCAGAGCCAGCTGTCAATCAGCCAGCAGGGTGGATCTCGACAGTATTGTCAGGATCTGTCCCAGCTGTGGCGCAGCTCTGTGCTCTCAGCATAAAGCGGGCAATAGTTCGCTATATACTGAGGTTTGGCTCATCGGAGGACATTAGTTTATGTCCTCCTGTGACCCTGAAGAGAACTATGGCCAAAAAAGTTTGGCCCATTGTTTTCTTTTAACATTTCACTAGTATATTTAAAAGCTTGTCTGTTGGTCCTCATCATCACTTTAGCAAATGCAGATTTTATCAGGCTAACACGCAGAACACGTTATAGATACATTGACTTGATATATAAATATCCAAGCTCCAACTAGAGATTTCCAATTAGCAGGAAACATGAGTATTCCAAATTGCAGAGCTATAGGTCTGACTCAGTAGGGGTTGTGGGACCTCTGCAGAGACCACTGCATCTACACAGAGAGCAAGGGTCCTCTCTGCAGCATGCTGGCATAGGATATGCTTTTCTACAAAGTATAGGTTGTGGCTCCTTTCCAAATAGGACCATCTATTTGACTTTCCACACCTTTTGTGTTGATACACCCAGAACGTATTTAGCTGATTTAAACATATAGTTCAATTGGAGTCATGAGAGTAAAGGGGGGGGGGAAAGAGGCTGGGAGGAGATCCTGGCCCTGTGAGCCATTAAACTCATGTAATCAGACTCTCCTCCAACCTAAGTCTTCTCTGCTGCATTAACACTGTGGCACACCAGAGGCTCCACACTACTGCCTGCATTTTATATATGGGCCGTAAAATGCAGGCTGTGGTATTGACTCGAGTATAAGCCGAGGGGGGCACTTTTCAGCACAAAAAATGGGCCGAAAAACTCAGCTTATACACGAGTATATACGGTAACTTTTCCGTATATAGCAGAGAGTGGAGAGCGAAGTTCACTATTCTTTATACATCAAACCCTTAGTGTTGCTGGCTTCTTGTTTGCCTTTGCATACTTTGCCCTATCTATGTATATATGGGAAACTAACAAAGAGTACAGCAAAATTTCCACTACACATGTTTTCATTTTTGTAAGCTAACAATAAAAAAATGTTTTACTGAAATACCAGAGAATTATATTAGACCATGTCTGTTTTTTTGTGCTTCTGGATATTACAAGAACATATTTAAATGTTCATATTTCTCTTAATAAGCATCACATTTTAGGCAGTTTTAACGTAGGTTTGTTTAGTTACCAGAATCACTTGTCTCTGTTACAGCACAAGTACAAGCAGAGACACCACAGCCATAGACATTCTTGTTTTTTCAGAATAGGAGAGTACCAGCTTAAAATATGTATATTTAGTTTAAAGATATTTAATCAGAACCCTTTAACACACATTCAAAAATAAAGGGAACATTGCTCCAAGGCAGGGAATGTTTTAAGAATAAATTATTGATTTAAAATAAATATCACTTTGTATTTGAAGTGACATGACTATTTGAAATTGCTTTGTCATTTCAAAAGTGCTAGTCAGAAGTACAAGTGGTACTGTATAAATGTACAATCATAGAAAAGAAAGAATGGGGTGCCCTAACTGTGTAATGATGCCATACAAAACCCATGATTTTAAATCACAAAGAGGGACACTTCACAATAGTGTGAAGGGTTTTCAAGAGTTGCAGCTCTCCTTTTAGACATGCCGCTGCCCATATGGAGAACACAATCCACAGCCAACTACAAGCACAGTATAAAAAAGCAAAGAAAAGGAGAAAGCGCACTACTGGGGGGGTCCAAAGTAATTGGAAGGGGTCACTTGGGCTAAAGGAACAGTGTGCAAGCTCTTTGCAAACAGGGAGAGGTACCCTGTGATAAATTGAATAACAATCCCACCGGTGCCCATGGTCAAATTGCCGGGATTGTTATTCAAGACCGCCAAGTATATATCATCGAAGCCCTAAGATTACTGTCAGACGTCACCACATACATAGCGCTACCCGCAGATCCGCTACCAACGTTCTCCAAAGAATTTGATAACCTTATCACTACAGCATCTCAAAAAGCCATTATCAATAAAAAAGAGAGATCCTTTCTGAATCCAAGGTTTCCTATGTGATGATCGGGCTCCGCTCCGGGCCGCCTCGGGCGGGCTGACTGCGGTGACGGCCGCTCCGCGTACCACTGTGGAACGCAGAAGCCGCTCGACTTCCTGATTGTAAGGCGAGCGGCTTGCGTTCCACGCTGGAACGCGGAAGTCGCTCGTTGCGGCCAGAGGTTCCTCCCACTTACTGGGGCTATTTAAAGCCCCAGCTGAGGCAGTATGGTGTTCTATGATTGCAGTCTGAACGCCTGCTGCCTCTTGAACCCCTACAAGGACATCTGCACCCTGCTGTAGTTCCAGACCTTGCTTCGCCCGGACTCACACCCTGCAGCTGCTCTACCACTACTGCTACAAACTGCAAGTATAGCTCCAGTTGGAGCCTAATAGAGACTGCCAAATATCCTTCATGCATGCTCCCCTGCTGGACTGTACAAGTGTGATTTAACTCGGGGAAAACTTGTTTGCCTACCTACAGGCCTGTTCTGGGCTACTACCAGGGTACTCAAGTGCACCATTTACTTTGCGAATACTATACACTCGGATGCTATGAAGTGATAGCCTTGCTAATTCATTTTTGTTGATTTCACTGGCTGTGATGCAAGAGTCTCAAACTCCCCCTTAAGACTGGGAGCGACGCCTGAGACTCACACCTGAGAAGACTAATTCCCCAAATCTCGTTACCCCCGTCCGCCGTTGCGCTCCACACCGGAACCCCTTAGTAGGTGTAACATCCTAGTACCCCCTACTTTTATCACCTCCCAAAAGTACATAAAGATACAAACAATCCTCCAGGGCGCCCAATCATCGCCAGCACTAATAGTTTGACCAGTGGCCTTTCTGTCTATATTGACCATTTCCTCCAACCTATAGTGGCATCCCTTCCTTCCTTCATCAAGGACTCCGGACACCTTATTCAGGCCTTATCATCCTACAAATGGGACTCGTCCTATAGTTGGATATCGTTAGATGTCACCTCACTGTACACATCCATTCCCCACCAAGTGGGCCTAAACGCCTTGCTTTATTTTCTTACCAAATCATCCATCCACCATAGCCAAGCACAGTTCATTTTGAATTGTACAGAGTTCGCCCTCACACATAATTATTTCTCCTTTTTGGGCAAGTTCTATTTACAGACCCAAGGGACAGCTATGGGGGCAAATTTTGCCCCAAGCTATGCCAATTTGACCATGGGCCACTGGGAAGCACTCCACATTTGGAGCAACAACCCATTTGCTAAACGGTTGGTCTTTTACGGCCGGTACATTAATGATATTTTGATTATTTGGGATGGTTCCACCCACAGCGTGCGTGATTTCCTTGCCCACTGTAATGACAACCAATTTGGGTTGTCGTTTACTTCTGAGGCCAACGGCACCAAATTGGTGTTCCTGGACCTTGAATTGTCCTTTAAGAATCAGGATATCATCACAAGCAACCACGTAAAACCAACCGGAGGCAACTCATACCTTCATTATAAGAGCTGTCACCATCCAAGGTGGAAGAGAAACATCCCTAAGGGCCAATTCTGTAGACTCGGGAGAAATTGCACACAGAAAGCAGATTATGTCACATCCAGTCAACTTCTGATCAATAAATTTGGGGAAAAAGAATACCCAGAGGAACTTATTATGGAGGCTGTTTCCGGCCACTCAAAAACAGACCAACCTCTGGACGCTACACATGACCATAATGCTAGGGAGGACAACAAAATACATTTCATTACTACCTTTAGCAATGGGTTCACAGCCATACAGAAAGTGATACGCAAACATTGGCATATTTTAAAAAAAGACCCGAAATTGGGTCCTCATCTACCGCCTAACACGTCTATCAATTTTAGGAAGTCCAGGAACGTAAAAAACATGATAGGCCCTAGTCGATCCTTACAAGGCCCAGAAGCCGTCCCAAACATTTTTTATTTGACAACAGAACTGGAATATTCCAGTGCAAAAAACCCAGATGTTTGACATGCCAGTTCATCCACCATGGTCAAACAAAATTTCACGATCATCTTCAAAATTCCTATAATATCAAACAATTCATAACGTGCTCACACGACCATGTGGTTTATGGACTTAAGTGTCCCTGCGGGCTGATATATGTTGGCCGTACAATAAGACCCTTAAGGGCAAGAATTGGTGACCATAGACGCCTGATAGAAAAAGGTGACACCGAACACAGTGTACCTCGTCACTTCACTTTCAAACATAATAAAAACACCCAAAACCTTCAAGTGTTCGCCATCGAACATATTTCAAATCAACTATCCCCTTCCGAAAGGTTTCATCTTCTCTGTAGAAGAGAGACCTATTGGATATATAAATTGAATACTCTGGTCCCAATAGCTCTTAACGAGGAGATAGAAATTCACACCATTCTATAAAATAAGACAACACATATCGGTCAGCCGCTACCTGTCAGAGGTCAGTATATCGATATTCCAATCGTTTTTAAACCTTTTTCTCTCATTCTCCTTTTTCATGGTGGAAGTTTTTAATCACACTTGACATTGAATGCATCAATAACAGCTGCATTCCATTTTAATTAATCCATTTTTTTATCCATTTGTATTTTTAAATAGTATTATTTTCAAACAGTATTTAAATAAATATGAACATCAATAATGTTTGAGGTCCCAACTTTTTAAAGTTTATATATAGTTTTAAACAACAAGTCCCTGTCCATGCATTCGGCAGGCAGTATAGTTGAATCCCTTAGCCCACTGCATCCTGCATGACAGAACGAGCGTGAGATGCAAACTGCAGATAACAAGCCAAGTGCTGCCCGTTATGCTCATGGGGCGTGCTCTTGTACTCGATCCGCCCCACTATACCACTCTACCTCTCAGGACAGCACGATTGAAGCTGTCTCCGCCCAGCTGTCATTTTTTTTAAAATCGTGAGTTTCCCGCAATTCCGTTCCTAACCTGAGCTTGACAAAGAGGCTTCGCCTCGAAACGCGTAGCGATCTACCCCTTACACATCACCGGCAACTGTTTTACAGCCTCTCCTAAACCCTCCGACTGAGAGACGACCGCTGACAGCACGTGTCACACAGTATCTTTCCACAGAGCATTTCTGGCCGCTATGGCTCAGCCTGGCCAGCTGAGTCCCGCCGTGAGAAAGCTGCTCCTTCTTCACAACGAATCCTCCCATCCGTCCATACCACTGCATTCCACCGGGCCGCACTTCCCCAAGGACTCCATCCAATCACCCACAGAGAATTTCCAAGGACTTCTCAAATGTGAGTTTTTTCAATAATCCTATACCAACAGTAGTAGCACTCTCAATACATACCGGTAGGTTGTTTTTACAAGCACAGTATGCCACAGGAAAGTAATTTTCTGGAAGCAAAGAGTCAGAGTTTTTTACTTTTAGATAGTATAACAGCATAAAACAGAACAGATTAAATTAACAGCTAACATGGAACACCGAAACATCTAGTCACAAGACCATTGCTAAAGTGAGGGGTCAACCAGTCTGAAATCTGATTTTCCCCTTCAGCTGAGAGAAAGAAAAATGAACTGTCCATGGTGGAATTTTATGGGCAATTACTGCTATCCGGTTTGAGTTTGTGTTTTTGTCTGACTTTTTGAGAATGTGTCATTGATCCTTGGTCCTCAGTTTACTAAACACCAGTTTCCATTGTTGTCTTTATACGGGCTACAGTAGGAGGTGGCTTCTCCATGTTATTACACAAGACTGTCTCAAATTCACTTGTATCATGTGGTTACGAACATGCCACACAGTGTAATACTGGGTTCTGATTTTCCTCTGTTTTGGGAACTGTAGGTGGCAAAACAGGTAAGCAGTTCTGAAAATGTGTCTGAACTTAATGATGGTATTATTTTGTCTGACCTTGAAGCCCCTTCAAGTTGAAGGGGATATTGACAAGCCTTTGTCAGAGGCACCTGACAAATCCCATTAGTGATCATGGTTAGGGAGTGAGGGGAAACTGTCCCAGTACCAGAAATAAAAATATATACTGGTGGACAGGGAGGATTTTGGGACCAAACAGCTGTGGGATCCTGTATGCCAAATGCATGCAAAAATCTAAAAATGATAAACGGGTGGTACAAACCCCCAACTTCAGTCAAGAAATTCTTGTACAGACAGACGCCTCTAATGTTGGCCTGGGAACTTAAAAGGAAGAACATTCAGTAGCATATCTTAACCAGAAACTAACCCCTGCAGAAAGGAACTATTCAATAGTGGAAAGGGAGTGTCCGGCTATAAAGTGGGCATTAGAGTAACTTGGGCAGACAGTTCCGATTGATTACATACCATTTTCCACTACAGTGGATGGCTCAGAACAAAGGGAACAATGCAGGGTCACAAGATGGTTTCTGACTCTGCAAGACTTTCAGTTTTATGCAGAATACAGGCCTGGGACCCAGAAAGAGAATGCTTATGGCCTCTGAACTATTCACTGTTGGCAAAAAGTGCTCCTTTTCTCTGATCTCATAAATAGGGGAGGGAATGTGAGGCACTGGCTGGCAGATTGTGGATTTTGTGCATGTGTCACCTAGGTTTTTCACATACATATGGTGCAGGGCTCCAAGGTGAATGACCTCTGTAGAGAAAACAAAAGTATTGTTTTCTCAGAATCTCAATAAGTAAAGTTCTGAGTCCTGGTGCACAGGGGCTTTGTAGAGCTTCGGGTGGCATAAAGCCTCAATTACTAGGTTCACACCTAATTAGTAACCAGACCTTATTAAAAGTCTTGTCCACAGCCCCTTATTTATGCGAGCCGACTGATGGTCAGGGCTCTCTCGCTCACTCTCTTTTCTGTGGGATCCAGCTGCTGGGTGAAAAGGCTGAGTGCTGACACAACACTAAAAACATACCAGTGCTGTCTGTTAGTTTTGAGGAACTCATTAGGGTTCATCAGGAGCTGAGCTGAATTTAGATAGTGGCTTGCATGAGCAGATGTTTTGTTTGTTTTCTGCTATAGACTTGTTGTACAAAGCCCTCCTGCACTAAAAATGTGTTTGATCGCTGCCTTAAATAAAAGGGCAGGACATACCTGCTTGCACTGTTTCTGGGTGTCCCTGTGTTTTGTATAGTTTACCACTGTCATTACTAGTTGTGCATATCAAATACTGTATGCACATTTTGTCAGTATTAATTTGCCTGGCTACAGCTCACCAAAACAGTTTACTGATTATGTTTTGGCCATGTCTTAGCTAAAGAAATTATTTTTTCCAGAGTTCTTGCCATGTTGTAGCGTGTACCATAAACATTAAAGGCAGATCAAGATCTTATCCCACAGAAAATACACTTTTTGTGTAGCTGGAGAAAATATCTAAAGGAAATTTCCTCCCAGGCTAGCATTCTTTTAAACTAAATGCTAAAAAGTAAATAAATACCAATTAATGTTCTCTCTAATTGTTTGAATAACCCATTGCCCAGACATTGCGACTCAAAATATACAGAAGGGCTTGTCTTGCATTGCATTAGAAGTTCTGACTGTACAGCCTAGACCACTGCTATCAAAATAAGAGCTGTGGGGCAATGCTAGGTATGACTGAGCATTTCCTAGCATCCAGAGCTGTTTCCATTAGGACTGGTTCTTTACAAAAACAAAGCTGGTATTTATCTAATTTATCTATTTTTTTTAATCATCATTTGGATCGTATAACACCAAAAAACCTGTGTTTGAATTTTAATGTGTAGCACTATTGATATTGATCTTCAATAAATATTGCAAGTTCTATTAGACCAACAGTTACATTGCAAATTTCCTAAGTACTCTTACATGGCAATAAGATCCCAGGCACATTCAGTTTTAGGTGTAGTTCTTTTCTCTGGATGAAAAAAGCATGGACACATGTCACATTACTGAGCTCAAAAAAAGAACTAGTTTATTGCATATAGCATTAAGGAAAAGAGGTACTAATCATGGTATACCCAAAACATAGATAGCTTCAAACACCAGATTAGGCTTTAATTCCTTGTTAGTGTCTCATCCCTGACAAAGTCTCTATGTACCTTCTAGACACAGACTATGCTGACTGGACATTCACTGGCTTCTTTGCAATTTAGTCTCTATAATTAAGCCTTTTTGTCGAAACATGTCAGAACCTGTGGATCTTGTCATGCTTCTAACATTGTAGATCCGCAGGAATAAACTTTTTACATCGTGGTTCCTTCTGTTGAGTGCGGCTTTACATACATGGAAGTAGTATTGGGTTGCAGGTAGGTTCCTGAAAAACCATGTACAGCATGGTACTCCCAATGCCCAATGTGGTGCCTGTCAATTGGTGTGCTACTTCAGGATGGGCCCTCATTCTTATTTTGTCTGGTAGAACCAGGTTACCCAGTCTTACATTGTCTGCATGTGTTTTCATGTTACAAAATTTCTGCTGATAAAAAGGTTTTGGAAAACTCAGCAAATAACAATCGATAAAGCCAGAGCACAGTGGTCTAGCTAAGCAGTGTTGGCTAAATACTTATTTGTATAACCCTCAACATCTTCCTCTAGAGTAGCTGAAGAAAATTGCAAATGTTTAGAAGGTAAGAAAGTTTACATATGTGTTTCAAATATATTTAAAGTAAACATTTATTTTGTTCATTTGGGGTAGCAGGTTCACTTGATAGCACCTTATAAGTCACCCCTGCACCCCTCTCCCTCCCCCCCCTCAAACTCTCCCCACCAGCTATTTATTTCCTTCCCTGCACTCCAAACCAGGTACTACCATATACAATATATAACATCCATACACAGAACTAGCTGGTACTATCATGTATGGATGAGCATGTGACCTTCATCTATGGATGAGCATGTGACCTTCTCGCAAACAATGCGGTGTTGTATATCTCAGCAGCCATTGCTGTATGATTATTCCCACAGATGCCGCAATGATCATATATGTTTTATCCACAAATTGTACACATGCCTGCTGAATATCTTGAAATGTGTATTTGTGTTTCCAAGAATTCAAAGCATTTACAATAAGCTGACCATGTATTGTTGACTATACACTGCAGACAGCACATCTATCTAACCTACTTTAGCCTCTGAGTATTTTCTATGGCATATTTTTGTTGCTTTGCCTTTCACATGTTTTCAGATCTAGGTAAATGAGAGAACTTTAGGTCCTTATCCTTAAAAAACCTAGAATCTAAATCTTCATGTTACAGCTCGCCAAATTATCTCACAAAAACATCTAATAAAATGGAATTACAGCAAGTCGCCTGTATGTTTGAAATACAAACATAACAGGACCAAAGTGGACTTTGAAAGCAACCAGTAATTGTCAACCCCACTAAAATCAAGATCAGATAAGTCACACAGTTTTCTAATTACCAAGCTGGTCTTCTTCGGTTTTCTGCCACAATCCAAAAACATAATGGTAGATTTATGAACTTCAGCTCAAACTGGTCATAGTACTTCCAAGTAGCTACAGGACTATAGTGGGGCTGATTAGATTGTAAGCAACTCCAGGAGCAGGGACTGATGTGGTTTTATGTGATAAGGTTTTATGTACTTAAGCACACCAACAAAAAATGAAATATACTGTATATTTGATTACATAATGCATTCTTATATCTCTCAAGCACGTTTGTTATAGTTTAGTTAATTAAAACTACTGTCGTACTTTCCAAAATGGCATAATGTACAATAAACAAATAATTGGTGGGTTCAGCTAATAGAGAGTTTGTTATGACCTTTAGGGAGGATAGTAAGCCTTGCACTGTGCTGCTTAGGTCTTTATATCAGACCAAATAGAAGGACAGCTTGGGGGTAAGAAGGACAGAGGGATTTGGGTCTAAAAAAGAGACAGCCCCTCCAAGTAAAGGACAGTTGAGAGCTATGCTGACATGGTAATCAGCTGCCGTAGACCATCCTCTTTAAGTTTAGTGCTTTCAGAGATGCCCTTCTGCACACCAATATTCTAAAGAGGATCATTGGATTTCCTCTTACATGGACAAAGTGTTCTTGCCCAGATAATTTTCACTTCCTTCATGTACTTTGGTTTGTGCACCATTGCCTGTAAACTCTGGGGACTATGCATGTGAAAATGCCAGGAGATCAGCACTTTCTTTCAAGTTGCAACAACCACATCCGGAAACCAACAGTCAGTCCACAGTTGACAGTTGACACATCTTCCCTAATCTAATGTGTGTTTGTATAACCACTGGACCCTTTGACCATGCCTCCATATTATTAATTTATCCATTTTATATGTTGAGTTTCAGCAATATCGATTCCCAGCTGGCTAACAATGTTAAAGGAAAACTATGATGCTGTAATATGTAGCCTACCACTGCCAACTTCCCCTTATAAAAATGCTAGTAGTTTGTCTTATCAAATGACTTCAATACCGAGTCATTGAACAAGTATTTGGATCAGGAGTTTTGAGTTTGCTGTCAGTGCTCATAGTAAGGAAGCCAGAGACAGCCAGGTAAACAGCATTGTCAGCAATAACAGTCCATATATTCTCTTAGTACACGTTTCCTTTAATGGGCAGATGTACATACTAAAATTGCCACTGAATGCATTATAAATGTAATACAGATTTGAAAAAGGAAACATGTGAACTATAATGTGTATCTAAATTTCCAGTAGCGGTAATTATTATTATTGGCGTATTTCATTTAACTTTGACTGTATTTTCCAGCATTTAACTTACTACATTTTTTGTATTGTAATTAAATGTAGAGATTTGTTGATTAAACACTAGACGGAGCTCTGTATTTGACTCAGATTTATTCGCCCTCCCTGCTTAACAACTGTTGTAATAGGATTCCAGATACAAAATATTTATTCAATGACTCGCCTGACCCATAGACTTAAATTTTATTTATTACAGGTATTTATATAGCACCGACAATTTACGCAGCGCATGTACATAGCATACATTCATACACCCTGCCCTCATGGAGCTTACAATCTATATGCATACATACAGGGCCAACTTAGACAGGAGCCAATTTACCTTCCAGCATGGCTTTATTTAAACTAATTTGATCTGTTTTATGTGTAATATATATCTAAAATATGAAGTTCCCGTTAATGAATACAGTCAAAAGGGATTACTCATGACATCCCTCTTGGTCTGACCCTATGGCCCTGGAGGACTGCAAGACAACCCCAGTTTGCCTTCATTGTATATACATAGATACACTTCATTACACAGACTCATTAATGGAAGGCACTTTAAGTACTAGAGTACTTTGTGTAAAGTATAAAATGTACACCATATGTAGAAGCAGGATGGATTTTATGATGACATGTCACATCAAATAAATAACCTTTTCAATCACACAAAATAACATCCCTAGTCTGAATTCTTGGCAGGGTTTCTGGAAAAAGCAACATTCAGTGCTTCATCACTTGAAGTTTGGAAAACTGATGCAGAGTGGCCCAGACATTCCATAAACACTGGGAATAATAGTCAAGCAAAGAAGGTAAGACATATAGAGCAGACATTACAGACAAGTGTCAGGAGTGTAGATGAACTGAACGAAGTTGATTATATTTGATCTTTGCCTTTTGTCACCGTTCTAATATGTCTGTTTGATCGATTTTCACCGTTAACTACACGAGCTTCCAAATATAACAGCCCTGAATCTATGACATCTGATTGACATCTTCTAAATCAACGCTTTGTAAAGTATTAACAACCAAACTTAATGGATTTACATCTTGTAATTTTTTGACCACTGCAATAAAAGGTATATATTCAAACAGGCCTCTTTTTTAAGGTAATCCCTCTTTCTAAAACAATTTAGTTGTAGGTGGAGCGCTGGATCCCAATAATACATGTGATCCTGTGTTATCTCTAGTCTGATGATAAGCGCCACAAGTAAATAGTTGGTCCAGTATAGATTTATTCATCTTGGTTAAAGGTCAATAAGTAATAGCCAATAGGGGCTCACTACTTTCCCTTCCTCAGGGCTTTAACTGACAGTGATTGATGGAAATACTGGACAGCAAGAGCAAAGAAGGATTAAATATCAATGCTATTGCTAGTGCTAACTAATGGGCCTGATTTTATCTTTCTCCTCTGGTCTCTTTGGGAGCTAGGAGCATGCATCCCAGCTTGATTACATCACTGACTCCTCCCTAAGAATTACATCATATGGGTCAGAGTCAGAGATGTCATTGAGCTGGGCTGCATGCTTGATGATTATTTGCTCATACTGTCCAGTATTCCCTTCAATCACTACCAGTTAAAGCCCACGAGTAAGGTGGAGTTATGAGCCCCTGAAACCGTGGCCATCACTTACTGACTTTTTATCAAGATTAATAAATCTATACTGGACCAACTATTTATTTGTGGCACACTTATCCTTTACACTTTATTTAGCTCTTTTTAAAACAGGAAGGAAACTTTAGCACACTTCATGTCTTTTTATCTTGGTCAACTGGACCTTATAAATACTAGACTGAAGAGAAGCATCGAACTTAATAATCGGCCAACTAATCGATTATGAAAATAATCGTTAGCTGCAGCCCTACAGAAAACCACTCGAAATTTCCCACAATACACTGAGTTAAAACCTTTCAAATAATGGGACATGATTCCAAACCAGACATAAGCTGTTTATTTTACTGTCAGGTAAATGTTCCCTGCAGTCTTTCTTTAGCTGAAGTTGGTCTGAATTCAATCATAAAAATCTCATATATGCTCTAACATGTTTTTTTAAGTTGTTTTCATTCTTCAATAACACCTGGTGATCCTGCCATGAAGGTCCTTGTCCAGGTACTTCCTTGTATGGGGTGACAATTGTCATCTACTTGTGCTACTGTGTTATCAACCTGTCGCATTCACTCCTAATGTAGACTACAAGTGTCCATGCTGGCACACATTGGCCGAGTGTGATATACTGTAGTCTTCATCAGGAAGCTGGTGCAGAGCAAAGTTGTTTAGCCAGTACAGAAGTGAGGGCATGTAGATGTGAAGAGGCTGAAAGAGGTTGCTGGAGAACAGCAGCATTTAGATGCAAAAGAAAATGAAAACATGAAAACTGTATTGTTGAAAAAAAAAATGCAATTACTTATGATACACTACTTTAGCAAACTAATTGTCAGTAGTCACTAGTTTGTACCTAGCAGGAGACCTCTGTCAATGTTCTCTTAAATCAATGTCTGCTTGAAAATGTCAGTTGCGGAAAGGGACCAAATTACATAAAGGGGGTGATTTACTAACCTAAACACACGCACGCACCAGGTGCGTGTGATTTTCACACAGCAAAACGTATTTATCAACCAAAAAGTCTCTAAAAGCATATTTCCACTAATGCCATATATGGAAAAATCATGCACATGATGCATATATAATGCTGCTTCACAGTTTAGACAAAAATGGTTAGCTCATGCATTTACATTCCTGCATTCATCAACGCAAACAACACAACATAGAGCTAATTTACACAACATCACCTTGCAAGTCATGCAAGGCTTTGCACAACACACCTGCTGGGTGTGTACACACTACAAAGGTGTTTAGATTCCACCCATAGAACATGCTGGGAAAGAACACACTACAGAGGTGTATACATGTTCGTGGTGTGTTTATAAGGTTAGTAAATCAACCCCAAAGTATTCATGTAGCAGCCATACAGTTGAGAATGTATAGAATGTGCTTGGGTTTACCACATTGCCTTAGGTGCAGGCTACTTCTCAAGTGGGCCATTGAGTGAGCTGGCCTAAAGAGAAGCAGACAGGAGTCCCTGTAGGTTCCAGTGTGCAGAAGAATGACCTGGACATTTCATCAGAGGAGCAGACAGGTTTAAATGTATAGAGTAGTGACCCATACATTTCAGCAAGGCAAAAAAAAAAAAAATTCTGTTTGAATTACCTCTACAGGCACTTATCCCAGAACAATTTCAACCTTAAGTACGGTATACACGGGTAGATTTTTAAGCGAACGTTCCTATGGAAAATCCCATCAGAATGTTCGATAATACCATCAGAGGCTTAGCAATTGTCATTCAAAAATGTGTTTGATTTTTATTTCCTTTTAACATTTGATTTCAGAATAAATCGAATCTCCTGAACAAAAATTAGAATTAGAAAATTAGAATAGAGAAACAGGCCAAAAATCCTGTCTTGCTCATGCACTGGAAACTGTGGACCCTGAGAGTGTCTGCACCTGTTACAGGCAGCTCACTCACTAAACCACATTTCTTGGTAGAAGGTCCACCTTAGTCCATTTATGCAACATAGGCACCTGCATTAAAGGAGAACTATGAGATGAGTGATTTCCACTCACCTCATAGTTCTAGCCGACCTGTGACAATGAGACTGTCACAGGTCGGCTCAGTAGATCGGGAGGTGAGCGAACACATACCGGGTTCGCTCACCTCTCAATCCTGTCACGGCTCTCTGCCGTGACAGGGGGAGGGGCTGGATTCCCCTCTCCCCGCTCCGATCTGCCAGCGCTGACTGGTGGAACGGACGGGGGAGGGGGCGGGTACAGCTGGCTCTGCCTCTAGATAGGCAGAGCCAGCTGTCAGTCACGCAGCTGGGCTGATCCAGACATAATTGTCGGGATCCGCTTCAGCTGCGGCGCCTCAGTATAGCTGTTGCTCACGGTATACTGAGCTTAGGGTAACGGGAGGACGCTAGTTTGTGTCCTCCTGTTACCCTAAGGAGAACTATGGGGAAAAACACTGACCCCATAGTTCTCCTTTAATGTATGGTTGATGCAAAGCTAACTCCTAAAGGTCATCCCCAAATCATCCCCAAGCTTCCTTATCCCACACATTACCTGACACGGTCAAGCGGGAATTGGCCTCAGATAAATGTGACAGAGGTTTCTCTAACTAGGAGCAACCCACTGTTTGCCCAGAAATTGAACATTTTAATTACTAGAATTAACATCTGGAAAAATGAATATGAAATAAGTCAGGGTAAATGTTACAATTCTAAAGTAAAGTGCAAACACGAAACCGGGTTGATAGCAGCCAAGCTGAAACAACAAATAGCAACCCTCCCTGCCTTGAACAGGTTGGCAGTGCCAATAGCTCTTATAACCCACTGCTTTCAGTACACCTTCTAGACCTGCAGAGGTCATCAGAATCCTCCTTTTATACAGCAGTGATGAAATAGGGTTGTCCATGAAATAGGGTTTGAACCTATGACAGCTATAAATGCTATAAATTTGTCACTGTCCATACAGTAAATACTGATTTATACAAACTCCCATGAGTGCAAAGAACTTTATACAGTAGTTCATAGTGTTCCCATGGGTAATCCTATTTGATGACTTCCAAGATCTTTCTGTACTTGTGAAAGCCTGGACCAGAAATTGACAGCTGGGTGTGGTGAGCGCACTCATACATGGAAAAGAGTGTGCTCATTCATGGAAAAGAGGACATGCCAATAACTGCTGGCACTACACCCAACTTATTCCTGATTACGTCAAATCTACAAGGGCCATGAGATGAGAGAGGAATGGTGACGAACTGTATGTTACAGGCACTATATCACCAAATAAAATAACAGTGAAAGTCAGTAGATTATCAATAGCATAGTGGAACATTTTAATTACTAGAATTAACATCTGGAAAAATTAATATATAAGAGGATAGGTTATTACTGACTTCAAAAAGGTGGCAACCTCTATTTGTGAGGGGAATTTACAGTACGTTATAATTGCTTATGGCTTGTTTTTCTGCCAGTACTAAAATTATGTCATGGGGATGTTCAGAATGAGACGGAGGCATATGGAACAGCCTAGCTATAGTACTAGAATAGGTTATGCAAATATTTTGATCTGCTAGATAGTAAATAGGCTACAGATAGCTATGAGCTTCAATTGGCAATCAATTTTTGTGTGAATTTTTTGTTATAAGAAGATGTCTTGTTGGTATTGTGAGGCACAGGCCGGAAGTGGTATGAATTCAGCCTGAAATCTGCTCAATTGGATATATTGAGCACAGACCCTCCCATTCAGGAATCAGTCTAGAAAGGACATGGTGAAACAAACAGGTATTTCTTTAGAACAGAAAACATTGAATCTGCATAAAAGTTGGTTAAAAGCCGTGCAATCTGTATTGATCCCCTAGAGGGGATTGTTTTTTTCAACAAAAGTTACACTTTGAAAACAGTTCTAAGCCTCTGCACATGCAGAGTCACGTTGAAGTTGAAAAGACCCTTAAAGTGTTAAACTGGACATTTTCAGGGTGCGCTAATCAGACCCACAGTAATGTATCTTCACCTGACCTCCACACACACTATTCAGTGTTTGTCTGGATATCCTCTATTACTGCCAACTGAACAGTTTTGCCACTCATGCCTTGAATTACGCGCACATTTAAATTTTACAAGTTCTATATGTAACCAAAAAAAGGTAGGCATAGGAAAAACAGCCCAATAAAATAGTTTTAATCATTGTTTGCAATATGTTAACCAAATAAATGACATAAGTGACATAATATCCATAGAATCCTACTCATTCTATTTTGCTGAAGCGTAGAAGATCAAAAGTACTAGGTCAGGTGAGCATCACAGTGGATTCCAGCTCTCAGCCCACTAATGTGAGGATGGGACTGATATAATCTGATTATGATGGCACTTGTGTAGATTAGATATGTCAATAACTGGAATGTGTTGGAAACTCTATTATGATGCAGAATGATGTGTCATCAAGTTTTGTTTGATCACTGTTTAAACAGAAATGTCAGTGAACTGTCCAGATCTTTTCTAGTATGTTTTATTTCCACTTCAATAAAGGTTTTGGATCTGCTAAATCTACAGTATGCAGGCTATACTGTATATCTGGGCAGCACGGTGGTGTAGAAAGGTGTCCCCCAAGGAGAATGTCCAGGAATAAGTCAGAGCATTCACTGTCTGTGCCTCCAGGAATTTGTACCGAGCCAGAAAGGCTTAGCACTGTGTTCTTGGGAGTGGCTAGGAGGTCTGTCTCTGGAGTTCCCCAGAGTTCTGCCATCTGTTTTAATACCTCCATGTTCAAGGCACACTTGTTTTTGTCCATCCAGATATAACTGAGGAGATCTGCTAGATCATTCTGTTTCCTTGGGACATAAATCACTCTCAAATCCCAATTGACTGAGCCCAGGCCATGATTGGTACCAATTCTTTCAAAGTGGACCTGCTGTGGCATTCTCACTGCTTATGAATATATGCCACTGCTGTTTGGTTTTCTATCCTCAATTAGAATATCTTTCATCATAGCAGATGAGCAAAGGACTATAGAGCCATAAAGTCTGCCTTTCCATACTGTGAAAGCTTGGAAACTCCCCTCTCCCTGCACTGCTAGATCTTCGTAGTAGGTGAACCAGCTCCAATGGCTGGAATCTGAGTATTGCTATTTGGCCTAGTGTAACAGAGTTGTACCTGAACAGATTTGATTGGTTCATACACCACCATAGGAATTTCTTAATTCAGAGTGATTTTCTGATCCATTGTCATATACCTTTTTATTTTATTGTGCAAGAAACTCTATCTGGGACGCCCACATTCTTCAGTGGGCCTATCTGGCCATAAAGATTAAGGAGGAATGTGTGCCAAGGAGGCTTAGGCACATGAACACATACATCCACTGAGAGGATATTGTTGCTTGAGCCTTGTTTTGGACAATTATTTTTTCTTTCAGTAACTGTACAGAGTTACTGACTGTGTCTAACAGAGCCCCTAGGAAGATCAAATGCTGGGTTGGGATTAGGTTGGATTTGCCCTCATTGATTAACCAGCCAAATTCTTGATGGTGCCGTACTAGGGTGTTGTGGTCCTGGGCTAGGAAGAGAATGTCATCAAGGTAATGATTTAGCCCTTCATTCAGGGAGGCCATTTATTTGGATGGAAGATATAAACAACAGGGCAGGCACAGCTTTTCCTTCTCGGGTAAGTAGGAAGCTGTTTGGGGATGGCTGCTTAGATTAAGAGGGATAGTGAGTAAGTGTACTTTATCTGAAAGTACTCTTACCCATTATTTACAATATATTGATTACCAGACCCAGAGATGTGATATTGACAGGTTAATTATTAGATTATCACCTGCTTTTTTTTAAATAAACAGAAAATGTGATCACCTAGTCTCGGAAACTAAACTCTCACCTTTTGTTACTAGAAAGGTTTCATGGACAGACCAGGTATCTATAGAATTTTCTTTTTAAATACAAATGATCCCCAATGTCCCAATTTGCACCTCTCTTTTGGAGAGTCAGTCTTTGTTGCTTGCTCCTAATACCCGTCATGAGACATTATGGAGGCTAGTATTGCTATCTTCTTCCAAAAATGCTAATTGTTTTGCTGTCAAGCTAATGCATTGGCTTTGGTACTTTTTAAGAAACCGCCATGGAAAAAGTTTACAGGCGTCCTTACTTTATTATGACTTTGTAACCAACATGCTTGTTCCAGGGCAGTGAATCAGAAAGTATAGACACCTAGCTGCTATTCTTAGCAGTGTAGTAATGGCAGCCCCATATTTCTCAAAGTATATGTTTCTGTTAAACCAGCATTTTTGTGCAAACAAAAAGGCTTTTACATGAGATAACACAAATGGCTTGTATAAACCAGCAAACTTTTGTGGATTTTTCCATATACAGTATGATAACATAATCAAGTCTGCAGGGGCCAGTTGTATTGCAGAATTAGACTTGCCCATATACAATTATATTCCAGCTGTATGTCAGTACTGTTAAACTTTTGCCTCGAACACCATTTATTTCTGTGGTCAAAATGTTGTTTTCTCTAGCAGCGAATCATAGCTTAACAAAAAAAATGATCATTGATGGACCTAACTTTACAAGTAAACCATTGCTTAAGACAACTGAGCTGTGAAGATGTCTACTTCTCAGCAATAAGGAGCAGTTGTGGTAACCGTAACAGAAGTTGGAAAATCACTGTAGTTTTTCAACAACTGTTCCCTTTTCTTTGGAAAAAACAAATCTCTTCCTTTTACTGCACGTACTCCATGCATAAGACAGCCAAATCAGGGTTAAATTTGTGTGCGACCTGTAACCACAAGCCATATTTATACTTTCTGTAACCCTAGGCTAGATATGTTACCACTCCTTCCACAGTTGACTGTTTAGTTCATTTTGTAGGCCATCTGAAGAGATCTCTGTTCACTTCATAAACATGTCTGGTTGAAATTATTGTGCTTGTTTATATGGTCATTCTGCAAAACTATTGTTGAGTGAGATTAACATTTATGATTGCCAACTCCTGAATCATTTATGACATAGGAATAATGCTAAGGCTTACATTCATCATCCACCCACTACCACAACTTCATGGTGCTCTTGAAACCTTACTTTTTTTCTGTGGCTCCTCATTTGAAAAGAGTATCAGGGCTGCATCAACTGAGTGTTAAACTGACCATACACTGCTTGAAATTTTGAGTAGTGCGTGACCCTGCCAGCATCCCACTGTTCAACAAGATTTTTGCCATACTGAAAATTGCTAGCTGAACAGTGACTGCAGTCAGTCAGCTGTAGTCACTTGCACTTGCAGCTGCCTTCTCTAGATGAGCCTCCAACACCAACTGGATGATTGGACTAAAAATCCCATGTAACCCTCTCCGTCAAAGATTTAAGACAGGATACAGGGGGTGTTCATTCATTGGTTCTGATGAAGGGGACGTGCCCCAGAAACGCGTAAACCATTTATCAACACAGGGATCGAGGTTACTGGTGTTTTACATTGCTCCAGATTCTCCCTGCCAGGGGTTCCGTCCTCTCACCTTATTCTACTGGTTTCTATTCTACCGAACTGTTGTAAGTAGGAGCCTTTAGAGCTGCGTGTTCTTACAATAAATAATATTTTTACACTATGGAGGCGCTCTCTTTTGTTCCTTTTTCTCATAGACTGGTGGTCCATCTAATCTGTGGGAGCTGCCTCCATCGTGTTTGCTGTATTTTTACTGCTGGGCTCTTTTTGCATTTGAAGGCGCCGGTATTGTTTTACAAATACTGTTCTCGTACTCAGGCAGCAGTGGCTGCAGGGGAGATTCCACCATCCACGTTGTTTGGCCAGCTTTATCAGGGTCTGCCTAGAAGGCCGTAGTTGGATTTCTAGACCCACAAATATATACTGGGGCAATTTAGGGAGAAGCCAAATAACCTGCCACCATGTCTTTGGAATATGGGAGGAAACCCACACAAGCGAGAGAACATGCAAATTCCATGCATACAGTGTTCTTACTGGAACTTGAACAAAGGACTCCAGTGCTGCAGGGCATAAGTGCTAATCACAAAATACACTATATTGCCAAAAGTATTGGGACGCCTGCCTTTACACGCACATGAACTTTAATGGCATCCCAGTCTTAGCCCTTAGGGTTCAATATTGAGTTTGCCCACTCTTTACAGCTACAACAGCTTCAACTCTTCTGGGAAGGCGTCCACAAGGTTTAGGAGTGTCTATGGGAATGTTTGACCATTCTTTTGGAAGTGCATTTGTGAGGGCAGGTACTGATGTTGGACGAGAAGGCCTGGCTCGCAGTCTCCGCTCTGATTCATATCAAAGGTGCTCTATCGGGTTGAGGTCAGGACTCTGTGCAGGCCAATCATGTTTTTCCACCCCAAACTCGCTCATCCATGTCTGTATTGACCTTGCTTTGTGCATTGGTGCGCGGTCATGTTGGAACAGGGAGGGGCCATCCCCAAACTGTTCCCACAAAGTTGGGAGCATGAAATTGTCCAAAATGTCTTGGTATGCTGATGCCTTAAGAGTTCCCTTCACTGGAACTAAGGGGCAAAGCCCAACCCCTGAAAATCAAACCCCACACCATAATCCCCTCTCCACCAAACTTTACACTTGGCACAATGCAGTCAGGCAAGTACTGTTCTCCTGGCAACCACCAAACCCAGACACGTCCATCGGAATACCAGACAGAGAAGTGTGATTCGTCACTCCAGAGAACACATCTCCACTTCTCTAGAGTCCAGTGGAGGCGTGCTTTGCACCACTGCATCCGACGCTTTGCATTGCACTTGGTGATGTAAGGCTTGGATGCAGCTGTTCGGCCATAGAAACCCATTCCATGAAGCTCTCTATGCACTGTTGTTGTGCCGATCTGAAGGCCACACGAAGTTTGGTGGTCTGTAGCTATTGACTCTGCAGACAGTTGGCGACTTCTGCCCACTGTGCTCTTCAGCATGTGCTGACGCCGCTCTGTCATTTTACGAGCCTACCACTTCTTGGCTGAGTTGCTGTTGTTCCCAGTTGCTTTCACTTTGTTCTATTACCACTAACAGTTGACCGTGGAATTTTTAGTAGCAAGGAAATTTCATGGAACACCAGAATCCAATGATTTGGAGGGGTGACCCAATACTTTTGGCAATATAATGCATATATGTGAAATGGCTACCACATCAACAAATCGATACTCAGAGCCATATTGTCATAACTGCACTAAAGAAGAATCAACACAACGCAAGAAAAATCACTAGAAAGTTCATGGAGACAGAATTAGAACCAAAATGGCCCAACCAGAAACAAGTTTGAAGAAACAGAGTTGTAACCATAGTGACCAGTAAACAAACAGGTTCAATAGAGAGAGAGAATCAGATCTAAGTCCCAGGTTTATAGGTTTAGAGTAGCTGAACAGTAATTAAACCGTGCACTATGCCACCAAGGAAGCTGCACAGGAAATGCAGGAGCAGAAGACATGACAAATTGACCAGATGGACCTACTGGGCAGGCTGTAAAGCTGGCACCTTTTATTGTACAGGAGAAGGTGTCAACGTTTATAAGACACATGATATGCAGGTGGCTTAAACAACAGTCTATGTTGGCTATGGAAAAAATCCATCCCTGTCTCTAACTTCGAGGTAGATTTCTATCCATTTGTCACTCTCAGTAAGAGTTGTTCCTGTGTATGGAGCCATTAGCTTTCATGATGGTGCCTTGATAAACACCAAAATAAAGAAAAAGTATACCTACGATAAAAGCAAAACTTGTAACATAATGTAAATCTGAGTAATGTAAATCTGAAATGCTCCCATAGATGTTTTTGTATTTTGTGCCTTTTGCTTCAATTATACTGGCATAAATATCTCGGCTTTTCCTTATGGCTCAAACCCAGCTCCCCGGTCGTGTTTTACGGGTCCTCCCTCCTTGTAGAACTTGCTGAAACCTCTCTTTATGAAATGTTTTCTGGTTTATGAGGTTTATTTTTGTGCCAATTCCTCCATCCGCTCACGGACTTCAGCTTCCTCCCTTCACTTGGTGATTCATGGAAACCATCAACCTCTTCCAATGAGTGTCGTCAAATGTGGACTCACACTGACAGCCCAACTACTACACATATCCCTGTTTGCAGAAAAATTTTGTCTGTTCAAGTCACTGATTCCTTTTTAAATTCATCAACCAAGGGATTGTCTTGCCATGGTTTAAACATTTTAAAAAAATCAGTATTTCAAGTAAATATTTTTCTCTACCTACCGTAACTGCACGTATGCATTTTGAAAATAAAAACTTCCAGACAAAAATACAAAAAACAGTTTGTTCACTTTCAGATTTCTTCACTAGGAAACTAACTTTCTGAGACTAGCATGATTACCAGAAATCTGTGTTATATGCAGTTGCAACATACCTCCTTAGACTAATAGCTGAACTTCAGGTAAACAGCTATACAAAGTTGAAATTAATATATTGGATCTGTTTTACCTACCACATAGTTTGTATTTCTGTCGATTCAGTCTTGAAAGTTATACTGCCCTGTCAGACAGTGCAGCCAGGATAGTGACCTGACTTCAGATTTGTAGATAAAAAATAAAGCTGGGTCACCTCCCTGCCCCCAGGACAGCAGCTGCACATTCCAATGTAATTCTGCTCTCCTGTCAACATGTTACTTGTTAGCACATTCATATGCAGCACACTGTTTTGGCTCATAGCTTTGCTCTTCTCTCTACTTAAGTTTGGCTCTAAAGGTAAATACAAGTGGCTAATACTAAGTCTAATGCTGAACTCCAGGTATAAATTAGTGTGCCTACTTAGATTGCTCCAGCTTGGTCCAATAAAAGTATGCATATGCCATACCTGAGTGACCGCTGGGGATCCTGTAAAGCTTGGTAGGAGCTTTTTGTACATGTTGTTAGTGTTCACACAGCAGTTTTAGGTTTAAACTGGCCATAATCAGCTTAAATGTTTGTCCAGTAGCAGATACAAAATAAACAGCACACCTAGCAATAATGTAGGCCGCTTGTCCACAGCAAATAACCATAAAACATATAATAAATCCTAGCCTGTCGGGCTCTAACCACAGGTGGAAAAAGACCTTCTGTCCAGAAAGATACCCAAAACAGTAGTTCTTACTTGTCAAAGCTGCCACCACAATGTATCTCACTGTTGGCAGGGTTCCACCCTAACTTAACTGGTTTGCAGCATTCTGGCTTGGCTGCCATTTTACCCAACCGTGATTCCTTCTTTGCCTGAGCAGACTCTAGAACGTTGCTCACTACTCCCAGGCTCCTTCTTATGGCCAGACATGAGAGCATCATCTGAGAGAGCCAGATGGGAGTTTCCTGTCTCTCAGTGATGATGTTACCCCACTCACTATATAAACCACTCAGCCCAGTCTGACCTTGACCTTGCGTGATCTTACCTACTAGTGCATTCCTGCTGCTCTGAGTATTCTGATTCTGGCTGACGTTCTCCTCTGGTTCCTGTTCCTGACTTGTTCCTGACAATGCTGATTTCCTGACAACGCTGATCCTTGTGTTCCTGACCTGGCTTGTACGACTACCAGATTCGGCTCCTGACCTTGGCTTGGCGGTTTAGTATTCTGCTTGCTTCTGTGGACACTGTTTTTAGTGTATGCCAGGAATTCTGCAGACACTGACCAAAGCATTTGTTTATTTTTTACCCATATTTGTAGGCTGAGAGGATACACAGAGAACCTCCAAGGGACATGAGGACTGCTGATGCATGCACAATCAGGTACCCTGTTCACAGAAGGCCTATACTGGTTGCCAACCCCCTGTTCTATGTTTCCTAAAATGACAGTTATACGTTCACAGTTGAGGTACAGACAAATTATTGCCCATGACTGAAGTGAATGATTATTTGTGCTTGTACAGCAACACTGTCTGACACTTTGCTGTCAAAAAGGACAGCAGCCTGGCAGCGTAAGCAGGCTGGTCACAAGGGAGCCTTTCCTTAACAATGGTGGATCATTTGTCTGCTCCGCTGCAGCTCTCTGCTAACTATAACTTTAAACAGCATATGATAGGACCAAGGAAGAGGAAAAGGAGCCAGTGGTGATGGGAGGAGGTAGCAATCAAGTGCCAAATAGGGTGATATAGAAGGTAGAGGCCCAGTCCAAAAGGCACACCAAGGCACCTAAGACTTTGGCTAGGCAAACCTCTGATGTGTAAAATGTGTAAATCACAGTCATACATACAGACACAAACTGTAGAGCAGGTATATTCAATCTAAGGTATGCTGCTGTGATTTTCAGACCTGGAAGGTCGTCAGGTAGCATGTGTCCATGCTTGAAGTGGAAATGCTTGTCTGCTTACCCCCTTCTTCCTCCTAGTGGAAACTCCAGCTGCAGCAGGTATGAATGTAAAACAGCCACTCTTGTGGTGCAGGAATTGAAGTTGATCTGAGGTCTAAAGGTGTAGGAATTAGGGCTAATCTGAGGTCTAAAGGTGTATGAAATGGGGCTAATCTGAGGTCGAAAGGTATAGACATTGGGGCTGATCTGTGGTCTAAATGCGTAGAAACTGGGGATGATCTGAGGTCTAAACATGTAGACACTGGGGCTGATCTGAGGTCTAATAGTGTAGAAATTGGGGTTGAGCTGAGGTCTACAGCACAATGTTAATGCTATGTTAATGTTAAGGATCCAGACGTAGCTTCGGCTGATCTTTTGGCTCACTTCGATTGCAGGAGCCCTTCGGTTCAGTGGAACCGAAGGGCTGCTGTACGGGCTATTCATTACAGCCCTACAGCAGCCAAAGGCGGCCGAGCGGCTCAGTCGAGCTGAAGACATATGCTTCGGCTCGACTGAGCCAAAGTGACAGCCGAAGCGGGACGAAGGCCGGCCTTTCACCCCGCAAATGACAGCTAGGCAGAGCCAGTCGTGATCTCACAGCTGACTCCGCCCAGTTGTAATGACAGGTCAGCATCCCCAAATGAACTGTGGACGATGAACTGTCATTAAACAATAACAACTGGGCAGAGCCGGCCGTGACGTCACTATTTATTTGCAGAGACCTGCTAGAAGACTTTAGCAGGTTCCGGCCAATAGGAAACAGTCACTGCTAGCTCCGCCCAATAGGTTTTTTTAATTATTTTTTTATTTTTAAAAAATATTTATTTTTAAATGTTACTATTTATTTACATATTTTAATTTTTTTCAACCTTTTTTTATGTAGATATGACTCTACAGCAGACGCATTCCCCTGTGAAATAGTTATATTTTTATTATAGCAGCACAATAGTTAAAGATACCCCCACAAGGTTCCTTGTTTGGCAGTGCCTGCAGTGCCTCGGCCATTAAATCATTCAGTTTATGGAAATCTGCCTCAATTAAAAGCTTTAACGAAGGTTAAATAACATTTGCACTTTTAAAAATAAGAAACACTACATTGCTGATTAACAGCAGTTCCCTACATTGAGATGTTGAATACTTGTTAAAATGTTTGTGGTTTTATATTCAGACATGTTGACACAGGTTTGGAATAAGATGTCACTTGAAAAGGTTAACGCTATGAGCAGTTCTTGAGACCTCTAAGTGCTGCTGACCTGTTCTTTAGATGGCCTCTGGCTTTGAAGTTGAGTCACAGATCTAAACCTATAATGAATATACTGGCAGGAGGGGGCTTTGTATAATTGATAGGCAGAATGGAATATTTCCTGGCTAAAAACATAACTCTTCACTGACAGCTCACATCTGTCTGGTGCAGTGGGCAAACTTCCTCAAATCCCGAGGTTAACAAACATTGCAGGACGATGATCAGTGGTATTAGAACGTGCTGTACATTATACAGCACACACCCTGCTCCACTGTCTGACATGAACACTTCTCGCTTTCAGACTTTGGTCAACAAGAATTTATTTGCAGGCTACTTTTAAAGCATGGTTTACCCTGGCCTTTAATAAGAGAAAAGGAAGTGTGCCAAGAAGTATTAAAGGAAACACAACTCAGACACGACATGGTCAACTGAAAACAGGCCAGAAAGGGCTCTTTTATTTAGCCTTAGCCAGAAAAACTCCACAAAATGCAATCAATCATACTCCAGAGCCCAAATTTAAACAGGACATACTCTGAAACCTGTAGGACTGTGTACACGTTGTGGCAGATCTGGAAACAAAATCTGTTTGTTGGCTGCAGGCAAAGATTTTTTACAGGTGTTGAGGGCCAGAAGGGTATCAAAAGAAGGAAAATTACAGGTCATAATTTTGGACTCTCCTAGGCCTTATTTAATTAGATCTCACTGAGTAGTGATTGAATCAAAAGCTCTGTGGAAACAATGGACTCATTTTATGCTACTCAAAGAGTCGGGTGACATAACTGATAAGGAGGCAAAGTGTTCAGGTAGATGACATCAGCTTGCCTGAAGTCTTAATCTAGCAGAATTCTTACTTTGAACTTGTGTTCTCTAGACTGGATTATTGCACAACTGTGTGCCAAAATATTATCAGATACCCATCATTTCACTTTACAAGGATGACTACATAACTATAGCTTTGTGGTTCACATGCCTAACAGTTACATTGTAACAACATAACCAAAGAAATACTGGAAGGATTACTGTATTAACCATGTCAATCATCCTCATTTGCACAAACATCACATTTAGCCTGATATTGCAAAGACTCTACACCAAACTGAATTTATATACATTTGGAGTGCCTGTAAATAATTCCTATAGTTACAGTAATAATGTGACAATAGTGAGGTCCCAAAACTGTGTGGAAAGAATGGGGGAGGTGTAATTAACACTGCACCACCTTAATTTTGTCATGTCATGGTAACAAAAACTCTTAGATTTAAAGTGACATTAAAGTCAAAAAAATGTTTCCCTCCCCCCCATGTTAATTTTAGCACTTACCTTAAATGATGTCTCTTATTCCGATCATCTTCTTCTTTCCTGATGTTTTCATCTTACCTCCAGCGGTGCGGCGGCTCTCTGATCCAGCGCTGACTGCTCTGTCTCTCCGATCCAGCGGTGTCTGCATGCGGGTGCACGCGTCCATACACTTACCTTGCGTCTATGCTCGTCTCCCGGCCGAGAATCCGAACTGTGAATGTGCCCGCCCCAAGATGCTTTGCGGCCACCCGAACAGTTTCGTTTTCTCGGGCGGGAGCGCGCAAAGAAAAAAAGGTAAGTTTAAACCGCTGTTTTAGCTGTTTTGGTTTTGTTTGTTTTTTTTACTGTTTGCCTATATCTACTGCTTGATAGCAGTAGATATAGGCAAAAAAACGGGAGGGTTTAGAACCCCTTTAAATCTCTTGTCTCCATGTAAGTTGACACATTTGACAAAAAAAATAGTCCATCTTAGGACACATTGGATGCAAAGCACCGAAGATAGATGGAATGCAGAAGTGTCTCAATGAGGCCTTGTCATTAATGGCCCGGTCATGAATAGTCTAATAGACATAAATAATGCAATACACATATAGTCTTTCTTTAACTTCCAGAGCCAAACTGTATGCATGATCCGCAATTACTGCAGCTGTGGAGTTATCTTCAGATAAAGTAGTTATTTTAATGTATAAGAAGATAGACACCAAACACACACATATTTACAAAGTGCAGAAAGCAAAAAGACGCATTAGACCATCTAGGAAAAAGATGCATTCGATCTAACATATTAGGTATCTAATAAATTGTAACTCATTCTGGTAATATTATGTCGGTTACTGGACAGTTAAACCTTGTCAGATGAAAATACAGGTGTATTTAGGATATTGGGCATTTAGTAAGTCTACTGGAGTAAAAAATAATACTGCTGAACACCTATCACCTCATCCATTGGACTCTTTGATTTGGTGTAATTAGAACTGGAACACCCTCTCCAGGGTCAACAAAAAGATGTTACATCAGCAGCTCTGAGCTCTGATTTTACCAACAAAACTTTAAAGGAATGCTAAGAGTCATTATGTGGGCAAGTGACTCCACTTAAGTAATCTTTCACTTTAAATACACTTTTATTTTACTGTTGCTTATGTCTGTTTTGTAATATCTTTTCTGTAAATATTTCCTCGACCATTTTTCTTTTTTTAATTAAAATTACATTCAAACTGAATCTCTGAATGTTCTAGACGTTAAAGAACTTTGCCTGTGTAAGAAGCTACGATGGTGTAAAAGCTGTTACATCCCTGTCTGGACATGGCAGCGACTGATACAAGTAGTGGCAGCTCCCATGTGTGTGTGTCTTCCGCAGTGATGATCACTCTCAGTCTGCTGAAACTTAGATTGTTGTCCCATGAGCTTGAAAAATCTCTACACAAGGTAATGCTAAAAGTGTAATCGTCACAAATATGTTGTAATTCCAGTAGTTTTAGAATCACTTGGTGACAGTAAATATAATAACACCATTTACTATGAAGGGATCTTGAAACAAGGTATAATTATGCAGTACACCTACCTCTTTAGGTAAAAAAAAAAGCTAATTTTTTTATAAGAAGACAAATGGATATAATGTTTAAAAGAACACTGTTTTCTAAGAAGAACTCTGGCCCTGGTTCAAATCCCTGTTAGGACACACTACATAGAGTTTGCATGTTCTCTCTGTGCTTGTTTGAGCTTTCTCTCACACTCCAAAGATATGCTGGTAGGTTAGTTGGCGTCTGTCTAAGTTGGCCCTTGTGAATATGTTTGCATGTGAGATAGGGACCTTAGACTGTAAGCCTGAGGGCAGGAACAGGTGTAGAAGTGTTACGTAATTTGCTGGCGCTATATAAATACCTGAAATCAATAAAATATCTGTGATAGGCTGCCCATGCACCAAAATATGATTTGTGCTAGAAATTAACATAATAAGACAGAATGATCTTTATTTTGGAAACACGTGACATAAAATGTATCTGGTCTAATTCAGTCAATTTTGGCTAGAAGAGGCACCGATCTTGATTGAAAACAGCAGTAACCCCCCAGCCAGCCATTCTGTGGTGAACGTGATATTCCAGGGGTTTTTTTTATTAGCCAACTACTATTGCTTCACAAAAGGCCAATCTGCAGGGGGGGGGGGGCTGTGGTTAGGAATCAATTCCTATGTTAACGAGATTTAAACAAACCTATTAATCGAACAGTTGTTCATCCGGGGGACAGTTCAGAGGCGAGAGCATCTTATTAACAGCAGATGTCAGTGGCAAACTGCACCTGAAGACATTAGATAAAAGTTTTTGAACCTGTCTATTGTCTGTCTAATGTTTGCAAGTCAGCCTTTGACCGCCCTGCACATATTTTCAGAGGAAAAATTGAACAACGGATAGAAAACCTTGTCTGTATGCTACTGTATCAGCCCAAACCGTCTGCATGCTCCTTCCCCTCCCTCCTACACTGCCTAAACAGAAATACTTGTGTAGTCTGAGCTTTCCTGTTTAGTCCTGCAGCCGACCATGTCTGACCATTCTTGGATGGCTAAACCCAATAAAAATATCTAAAGTCAGACATAAGAGCATACCGGCAGCAATGGGAGACATTAAAGAATGGATGTATGTTTTGTCGCTTCCCTATATTTAATTGTTCCATTTGTTTACTGGCTTTTAGACCATGTTTGTTTGAAAGCCACAAAATCCAAGGATGAGGGTGACAAAGCTATTCCCTTCCCCCATGTTTACATCACATGTGAGGTCATCTCATTCCAGCTGTGTCAGGAAGTTTGTTCCTTTGATGTTCAGACTGATAAGAAGTTAGCTGACAAACTGGGACAGCTGAGGGTGACTGTTCTAGTATTAAGTATCATGTTCATACCTGCCAAGAGACATCCCGGATGTTATGCAATCCTTTCACGGAGGCATATACAGCAGTAAGAATGACAATCGAGGCTTTGGGTTCACTGTATGTCTTCCAGCAATGTATTTCTCTCTGATGGCGTCTCTGAGATTGCTGGGATAATTCAGGTCATAGCCTTGAAATAAAAAAAACTTGGATGAGTTTACAAGTTTATTTCAATGAAGAGGATGGGAGCAGAGAGAAGAGACCAATTATTGTGAAGTAGCCAAGTTTGCTCCCATGATGACTATAATTTCAATGCAAATTAGTAAACTAAATGTGAGACTGTAGTCCATCACGGGAGCGAGCTTTACAACATACACAGGGACCATGGGGAACAAAAGTGACCACCCTACAGAAGGAAGGGCAGTGTCAGCACCAATTCAGAGATGATTTGATGATCTACAACTGAGTGATACACAAATAAGATACATTTTGTTAATTGTAAGGGAACTTGAATGTATGTTTAAGCTTTATCTCCTGAGTTTAGTCTCACTTTAAGAGGGTCCAACCTACAGGGTCACGCACAGACATGAGCTCATTTAAAAATGTATCAGTTAAAGTGTATCAATAAACGTATATTTGCTTCCATTTGGTCTACTGAATATACCATTAAACTAAAAAATATCTGCTGATCTTGCCAGAAATCTAGTGAACTGATGACTTCCTGTGCTGCTTGCCTCTGTTGACAGCAGTTAGCATTGTTATCTCTATGGATTACAGAACCCATGCCCCAATGGAGATGGCAGCGAGGAGGGTGGCCATTTCCTGAAGGAGTTATCGAACAGCCAAGGCCCCTTAGTCTATAGAAGATTATACACTATCTTGCCGAAAAAAATGTTACACACTCTAATATTTATTTGGACCGCCTTTAGCTTTGAATGCGGCATGCATTCTCCATGGCATAATTTCGATAAGCTTATGCAATGTCACAACATATTTTTTCTCCACAGTTGCATTCATTTTTCAACAAGATCTTGAACTGATGATGGAAGAGTCGGTGATCCAGCACAGAGTAAAGTCTGCATTAAGTCTTCTCCAGCACATCCCAAAGATTCTCAGTGGGGTTAAGGTCTGGTCTGGTGGCAAATCCATGTGTGAAAATGTTATCTCATGCTCCATGAACTACTCTTTCACAATATGACCCCAATAAATCCTGGCATTGTCGTCTTGGAATATGCCCATGCCATAAGGGAAGAAAAAATCCATTGATGGAACAATCTAGTCATTTAGTATATTCAGGTAGGCAGCTGACCTACTTTTTTGGGGACAGTTGCGGAACCTAGACGAATTCCAATGGAAGGCTCTTACCTATTTGCTTGACTTTTTTTGGCCAGACAATGTATAATTTGGTCACCACTTTTCTGGAATATGTATTTGGAGGAGCACACACATCGCTATTTCCTGTGTTGTTGCTGTATATGCTGTGAATTCCCTGTACAAAAGTACCAAAGACTTTGTCACGCATAATTGCTACTTGAATTTTTCACCATTTGGCTGATTCTCATTGATAAACATAATTTGTTTAATCAGACTGGCTGGTAGCTGTCAGACACTATAGGTGTGCAGTACTTTATCATGATCTCTGTTCAGTCGCAACACTAAATTATTTTTATTCTAAAATAATATAAACATGTCTATATTTTGGTTTAATATTACTGGGGGCCATTGTGTGTCTGTGCCACCTACACCAACAATTGACTGTCAGGGCATCTAATGGGTAATTCATTTTGTGAGGTGTATCTTTTAAATGAGGAACTCAAACTCCAGAATAAGTACAATAAAGGTAAACACAGCAAACAAATAACAAGGCAACAAATAAAGCGCTTTTATGTTGTATGTGTTACATACAACATAGTGTTTTGCATTTTTCAGAAAAGTGACACTAAACTCAGGAATAAAATTGTAAAAATGCATTTAGGCTCTTTAACTATTAACAAAAATGTATCTTATTTGTGTATAACTCGGCAGTAGATTTTCAAATCATCTCTGAATTGGTGATGATACTGTCCCTACTTCTGTGGGGTGGTTTCATTTGTTCCCCATGGTCCCTGTGTGTGTGTGTTGTAAAGTAGCCACCACTCCAAGCTCACTCCCATGATGGACTACAATCTCACGTTTAATTTAATCATTTGTATTGAGATTGTAGACCATCATGGGAGCAGTGGCTACTTTACAACACACACAGGGACCATGGGGAACAAAAGTAGCCACCTTCCAGAAGGAAGGACAGTGTCAGCACCAATTCAGAGATGATTTGAGGATATCCAGCTAATTGAGGGATAAATAAGCTACATTATTATTATTATTATTATTATTATTATTATACAGGATTTATATAGCGCCAATAGTTTGCACAGCGCTTTACAATATAAGGAAGACATTACAGTCACAATACAATTTAAGACAAGATGGTAAGGAGGGCCCTGCCCGTGAGGGCTTACAATCTAAAAGGGAGGGGCAAGTGATACATGAGGAGGTATTTTCATACATAGTTAATAGTGTTAATAGTTAAGGTACTTGAATTCATTTTTAAGATTTAACTCCTGAGTTTAGTGTCACTTTAATACATCTACAAATTACACACAATGCATAGAAACAAGGTTTTTCCAATGTTAGTACACCATAAAAAGATGATCTGCTTTCGACAATTGAAATTCAACAAGTGAAAAACAAATGGCAAATGCACTCATCAGTTCATAACTAACTTTAAATTGATATCTCCTTAGATTATCTGCTTTCACACACAATAAAGACTTCAAAAAGCCTATAGTTTATCTTTAAATGAATGGAGCAAAAATTTTATCAAAAGGGTACAGTACAGGAGCGTAGATACAGGGGTTACAGCTGTGAATAGGAACATGTTCCAGGAAAGCCCAGGTCAGTTTCTATCCCCCCTTTCTACCCCAGAATCAAACATGCAGATATGAAGAGTCCACCAGTGAAGCAGAGCTCTACTGAAGCTACATGGCTGTGCAATGGACAAGGTTGCTTCCCTTTGAGTCCCCTGTACTCGCTCATGGAATCTGTGATAACATAGAGCAATATCCTTGCCTTCTGGCCCGCTCTGTAATTTAGCTACACAGGCTTTTCAGCAGTATTTCCTCTTTTGCTAACACCATCAAAATATCTGTTTTATTCTGCAGCATACATTAAAAGGGGGAAAGTGGAAAGGGGGTATGTAGTAAAGCAAGGGTAGGGTGTAGTAAGATGGCCTTAGTTCACAGTATAGGGTAGGGGGGGTGCTAGTATTTTTGTTTTTATTTCCTGCAAAATGATAGCGATTTTTTTCATAGCCTCTGAATAACGTGAACTAGTCTTCCTTTTTGCTGTGTAAGTGTTAAACCTTGTGATTTTCTATTTTCGTGATTCATTCACTTGCATATCACCCCAGACCATTAAAATAACACAAAGTTAACAAATCTGTCTGCTTCTACCCACACATCAGACACTGACTGATGTCAGTTCATTATCTAGTGATACTTATTTCTAGGGTCCTGATTTACTTTTTACTTTTAGAAGAGTTATGAGATTTTATGACTGCCATCAATGACACAAGGATTTGCTAGATTCCTTTTTTCTCACCTGAAGTTGGTGATTTCAGAATAAGAACGAGACAGGGAAAAGTACATGTAATGACTATGTGCTCTCAGTGTCTAGGCCTAGAAAGGTTAGTCTAGACTGGCAAGGCTGAGTAATCAATAGACACAAACAGTGGCTGCTAGCAATGTATTTCTTTGTTAAGTTCCTTCCTACTATGTAGCGGCTCTGTGAATGAACACATTTTGGTTTCTGTTTGGATTCCATGCCTAATACGCTAAAAATGTCAACAGATTCTTGTTATGAAGAAATAATGGTACAGGAGTCTCATGCTGAGACCCCAGAGGAAGAGAAGGGCTGATAATGGAAAATGCATTTAATGCTCCCCATTTCATTTTATAAATTAGGTCATCGGAGACTCGATTATGGATCAGCAGCATGGGCAACTCAATGGGGGTGATTTACTAACCTAAACACACGCACGCACCAGGTGCGTGTGATTTTCACACAGCAAAACGTATTTATCAACCAAAAAGTCTCTAAAAGCATATTTCCACTAATGCCATATATGGAAAAATCATGCACATGATGCATATATAATGCTGCTTCACAGTTTAGACAAAAATGGTTAGCTCATGCATTTACATTCCTCCATTCATCAACGCAAGCAACATAACGTAGAGCTAATTTACACAACATCACCTTGCAAATCATGCTTGGCTTTGCACAACACACCTGCTGGGTGTGTACACACTACAAAGGTGTTTAGATTCCACCCATAGATCATGCTGGGAGGGAACACACTACAGAGGTGTATACATGTTCGTGGTGTGTTTATAAGGTTAGTAAATCAACCCCAATGTGTAGGACTAGATTTTGGTTGGGAGGAAGAAGAGGATATGCAGTGGAAGCCAATCACAGAAAGATGGGGAAGTAGGTAGTTAACAGTGATTAAGTGTGCCTTAGAGATGGGTAAGTGGAGGTAGCAGGAGCAGAGTTACATGACATGAGATGTGATAAAGTCCGAACAGAAGCTGCACTCCCCATAGAACTTAGCCTTTAAATAATTAATGGGTGCTCAAAGTAATTGCTACAGATAGTGCCGTGCCAAAACCAGATGAGAAGATACAAAGTCACTAGCACTTCAAATACATGGTTCTCATATATATATTGTTAAAACAGCATCACAAAGTCATAAGATATCAATGTTTCAGTGCTTTGTGGGGTTCCTTCCTCGTGGCGACATGGTGACGTTACTCAGTGACATGAGACATGACATGAGTGAGGACAAAGGAAGCAAGAGAACAACAAACAGAGGAAGCAAAGAGTCTTTCTTCACTATGGCAGCTGAGGGCTCTGAACACTGACTTTTGACAAACATGAGGTGCCCTAAGACACCTTATTCACGTGCCTGCAGAGATTTCATGCAAACTTTCATACACGAGGATGAATGAAGAGAGTGGTAGGAAAAATGGCAGTAAGGAATGGATTAGAGAAGTTGACAGAAGGATCAAATGGTGCAGAAGAAGGGTCCTTGGAATACTCTCAGTCTGAAATACAGAACTTAAAATATGACAATACCATTGCTCAGTTACTTTAATTAAGTAAAAGTCAACTGGACTGTGCTGTGATATTTTGCTGACCCGGGCAGAAGTGCTTTTTAGGCAATCAACTGGCTGTATTTATAAAGGAGTGGGAAGCTGGGACTTCAATTGGAAAATGTTTGCACACTCAAGCATAGGTATTGACACCTATTTGCACTTGTGCTCACTGAAATGCACAGTAATTAACAGAATAAATACACACATCACTTAAGTAAAATCCATTCCATTTATTGCCTTAATTCCCTCAGTTGTTTGGTGAGTTTAAGTCATGAAATGTGAGTACAGAGGTCAAATGGAAGGGATGAATCAAAAAGTCATGCATAAGTTGCTCCTTTGTCAAGTTTATTGCATATGCACAAATAAGACTTTAAAAAGTCACAAAACCATAATAGACCACTCTAAACATTAATTTTGTCGTAATCTGAGCATGGCTATGACAGACATAGTTTGTTTTGGTGAGGGTAAATACAAGCAGCCTGTTTACAAATGCTCCATACTTTCCAGAGCATAAAGACATTCAACATTATCTCACATCTAAACACTCACATTTCAGTTTGGGCGCCAAGGCTTCCTTGGAGATTTGCCCTTTTGTTTTCCATTATATACCCAAAACTACCCTATATTCTTCAGTGCCGGACCCTTATATCTATCTTCCTCTACATTCACACATACAGTATATGCTGCAAACATATATAATTTTAAACAAACATATTTATAGTATATATTTATATACCATTTTTATAATAACCAGGACCTAATATGGAGTAGAAGGCTCTCTTTGCCTTAATTAAAGGCCAGCTCCCCCCCATGGATAGCACCTTCTGGCCTGGAGGTTTTCCCGCACACTGTATTTTTTAGTTTTTAAGCTAAACTCTAGGCAGATATAAAAGGCACAAATAAATGCAGCTCTGTAATCATTAATACATAATTCAATGGGTTTTCTAAATGCAAGCAGTGTAAGTACCTGTATGGGACATGTAATTAGTCTCTTGCAGTCCCTGGACAAAAAGGCTAAGGTGTGAGAGAAAGAAGAGACAATCAGCTCATGTGCTGACAGAGCATTCTGATAGGATAGAAAAAGAAGAGTGACAGAGAAATGAACTCTGGGCTGGGGCAGGTCCAGAAGGACCTGGGCTCAGAGGAAGTGGGTTGAATGATGCTAGCCATCAGACTAAGGACATCTACAGGGTTATTCACAAAGGTTTGGAGAAGGCAGGAAAAGTGAACAATTTAGGACAACTTAACTGAACTGGAAAGTGAGCTAAATTGGAGAATTTTTCCAAATCCGTTATTTTAGTCTAGATTGTTCAATTCTCCTGCCTTCTCCAAACTCTTCACTGAATAACCCTGCTAGTGTTCTGCAGGGAAGATCACTGGATTAAATGTAAATATTTCAGCAAATGCTGGTTTTGTTGTTTGTTTTTTTTCTAATAGGTTGTTTACTAGACATGGGCACTGGCAAAAAATTTGTTTAGTTTAGTTTCGTTTTAAATTCGGATTTGTGTTATTTCGTTTTTCGGGATTCGGGTGTGAAAGTCAATTCGGATTCAGGCGAAATTCGGTAGAGGTAGTTCGAACGTTTGTTTCGTTTTCGTTTCTTATTCGTTTCGTTCGTTCGTTTGCAGCAAAGTGACATTTGAAGGGGAAAAATGTTTTTCTCCTTCTCTAATGTCACTTTGCTCCAACGAACGAAACGAATAAGAAACGAAAACAAAACGAACGTTCTCGAACTACTGCTACCGAATTTCGGAAACGGAAATTCGGATTCGTTTGCATTCGTTATGTCTGTAATTCGGAATTCGGATACATCCGAATGTCCGAATTTCCGAAAATTCGTCCGAATTTTGATTCGGAACGAAACGAATCGCATATGTCTATTGTTTACTTTGATCTATTTTTGCCTGGAGATCTGTTTTAAGTATACTTACCTTTGGCCGATGTCTTGTGGCCGGTCACGAGAAGGCTCCTCTTTTTCCCTAGATTTTTTCCAGTTGTGGGTGGCCCATGGAGATCTAGAAAGCACCACTGACATAATGACCTCAGCGCCACTCTCTGCATACATATACTATAAATGTGCTGTGGTGACACCCCCCAGGGAACAGGGCCATGATATGTCCTCAGTCTCAAGGCTCAAGAGGACATCCTTTGGATGTAAATGTAAAGAAGGACTGTGGAGAAAGCAGTATTGCAGCCTGAGCTGCTTTTAACTTTGTTAACTGGCTGGGAGCCTTTATTAATTTTTTTAATGCCTGGAGTCAGGCTTTAAGGATGGTTTAAAGAAACATTTCATAAAATATATGGAGGATGCCACTGCTTAGCCCTCATTAAAATACTAACTGCCTGGTTATCATGCCCACCTGAAATAATGAAATCTTATTTAGCTGAATTTGCATATTTTTTCTGGGTGAGTAAAGGTTTTTCTGGGTGAGTAAATTTATACTAGTGGATCAAGACAGACAATGGACTATGGACTATAATTTTCAGTAAGGAAGAAAGCAGTGATTCTACCTACATACTACAGATCACATTAAAAGTTTGGTAACTACCTAACACTTATTCCAAAATAGGAAAACAATATTTTCTGGGTATACCTAGTAAATGTAGTGTTTACATAAACACTAAAATTACTAGAGACACTCAGAAAGTCCAATCTTTCCTTAATTTGGAAGGATGTTTTATAAAGTGGCAGTAGTAAAAGGGACGACATTAAAAGTAAGAAGGAAAAACAGTGACAAAGGTTATTATTTTGTGAATACTTTATAAAAATGTGAAAAAATAAATAGATTGTAAGTTTACGGTATTAGTTTCCTTTTCTTAGAAAATAATCTTTCAAGTTTTCTGGACCAATGCACCTGTGGTGTAGTGGCACTACTATTTGGCCTCTTTGGGATTCAATTAGTTAGCTCATGTTACTATGAAGTACACATTTCACATTTCAAATTGCAAATAGACACACATCTGCTAACAGGCAATACAGCTAATATAGCTTACCTTATTAGCTCTGCTTCAATCACGATTTAGTTACTTCTAAATCAGTCTCCTTTATTATACAGTAGAAGATTGTCATCATGGCGATGTCCTATTGCATGGTACTTTACAGCTAATAAGACAAGTAGCATATAATTATTACTGAACAATAATATAACAAAATAATTCCACCGATATTTAACCATTTCCAAACTTTTTGTCCACTCATTTGTCTACAGTTTTTTTTATTCTTTTCAATTAGTCCAAAATGTCAGGCATGACTTCTGAAGTAGAGGGTGTGGTAATGGGACATTTGCGATTTTGTATAATGGGTCCACTTTTCCTATACAGATTAAAAAAGGTGCCTATGAAGTTTACATTGATACAAACATAACATGCACAGGTCTTGGGTGATGTAGGACAATGGAGAATTCTATTTACATGTGAACCATTTGTCAAAATGTGGTGCCCATAGCCAGTCCAAGAGGACCACACCCTTTACACATTTATAGGATTGTAAATCAATGAATAAAGAAAGATGTGGTTTACTAAGTAAAATGATTCAGTCTGTCCCAATACTGCACCACAGTGAACTTCCCTTTGTTTTATTCTTGTCACTTTTTTTGCGCAAGAATTTAGAGAAAGCCATCAGAAAATGAAAATGTGATTTCCCAACAGCTGAGATGATAGGGGAAGGCACTATATAGTGTTAGCTACTCATCCATCAAAGCCACTTCCCTTTACAATGTACACATACACTGAATAATTGTTGCAGATGGCCTGTCCTGTGTCGTGACCTTTCCAGAGGTCAGTAGACAAACAGAATCATACAGAATTTCCCTGTAAGTCTTTTTTAGTATTTTCCATCAGTATCAGCAAAAACACTCAGGTTTAATGCACTCTATCACTTTATGCATGCTACAATACCATTTATTTTGAATGGCACTCCAATGCGCCTAGGCGTATCCTTTTTCATGATGGGATACCTTAAGGCAGTGTACCTAAATGAATGGCAATACATTTACATGCACCAACGCGATGTGTAATGTTAATGGGCCCTAAGGATTATTCTTATCATTAAATGATAATCATTGATCCTGTTATTAGGTGATTCAGCAGTCTATCTGTGCATATACAGTATGTCTAATGTTTTGTCACAGAAACCCATTGCAATTAAACATGTTAGCACTACCAAATATAAATTATTTAAAAAAAGGTCTTGTCGAAATCAAAGAAAAAAATTAAAAAATTTGCCCAGTGCCTTGTCAAATATCACATGGTCTCTGGCTTCCTAAAGTATTGTGGGTGTTTCATTTTAGAACAGACTTTGGCAAATATTGTTCCCAGTCAGAAAGACCCTGTAGTTTCTGGTAGTCTTGCAGAAGAACAAGAGAATCAGCAGGAAGACGTACCTGCACATGTTATTAGAAAATATGGCTGCCCATATATACATATAAGAATAAGGATATATACATAGAAGCATGTTTATTAAACTTTTAAGCTTGTATGTTACAGCCTCACATTTGCAAGGATCGATGGCAGGCAAACTCTTTCAATAGACTTACTATAAAACCATACAGGAGTTGACAAAGGAGACCATGTAAGCTAAAGTGGTGGTTATGGGGAGGCTCTCTTGCCTCCGGGCTCCATAGCAGCTGCAATATTTGCAAAGAACAGTTTCTCTTGATATACATTTGTACAGTAGTTCGCTTGTTTGTTGGCTTTCCTTTAAGATTATGTATATTCTGTTTTATAGTGCAAGTAGGCAAATATAATCTGCATTTTACATCAACAAATGTCATTTCGGTGTAAGCAAAATCTGTCACTCCAACTTGACATTGGTTGAGTAAAACCAGCTACTCAAGTGTATTTTCAGACTTCGGTCCAAAAATGAAATTGTTGCCATACTTTCCTCTATCATCTATGGAATTTGTGTTGCATGGTGACTTGTGGCTGTCTGCCTTGCTTTTCTCCAGGCTGGGGCAGAGTTTCAGGATGTGTTTTGTGCATAGTAACAGAGTCTCTTAGTCCACACCTGGCACTTTGACATGTGAAGTAACAAGCCATATCTTATTCCTAAGTAGGAAGGTTATTAACCTAATTCTTTCCTCTTGTGCCAAGAATGCAGTTGCCACAATACACTACAGAGTGTTCATGCCTGGATGACGATCTTCCACAAGAAAAAACAAGAGCTGCAATTGGATACACAAACTTTAGTTAATGCCAGTAAACACTGCATGTTGCAGTGTAATAACAGATGATGGATGTGTAGTTAGTAGCACTGACACTGATAGATTAGTAATGTTAGAAGCTGAAAACTTGGTATTACTTTATTTATCTGGGCATTTTTATTGGGAAGAGAAGCATCTTTGTCTAGAAGCCAAGGCAACTATGTGTTGAAAGGGTCACTCTGCAGCTGATTTTTAAAAGAGAACTAAAGCCAAACCTTTTTTACCCCTGTGACCCAAAATCAGCATCTAGCTGGAAAGTACCAGCTACAGGTGAAACTCGAATAATTAGAATATCGTGCAAAGTTCATTTATTTCACTAATGCAACTTAAAAGGTGAAACTAATATATGAGATAGACTCATTACATGCAAAGCAAGATAATTCAAGCCGTGATTTGTCATAATTGTGATGATTATGGCTTACAGCTCATGAAAACCCCAAGAACCCCAAATCCACAACCTCAAAAAATGAGAATATTACATGCAATCAATAAAACAAGGATTGTACATAGAACAATATCGGACCTCTGAAAAGTACAAGCATGCATATGTACTCAGTACTTGGTTTGGGCCCCTTTTGCAGCACTTACTGCAATTACTTTTGCACGATATTCTAATTATTCGAGTTTCACCTGTATATGCTGAGAGCACAGAGCCGTGCTGGAGGCGGGAAATATCCTGACAGTGCTGTCAGGATCAACTCCATTGCCTGATTGATAGCTGGCTCTGCCTCTCTAGAGCCAGCTGTGCCCACCCTCACCCCTGTCTGTCCCTCCAATGAGTGCTAGAGGAACAGACAGGGGGGGGGGCATCATTGCAGGGAGCGGTGACTGACAGTCACTGCTGTCTGCATGGCGAAGACTGTGAGCAGAGTGATCAGTGGTTTGTGATCGCTCACCTCTTGACCTATAGAAGCGGCATGTGGCACCTGCCATGTCACACGTTCGCTCTAAGTATTGGGAGGAGAATGTTTTACTCTCCCAATACTTCTCCTTTAAGTTATGTATAAATGCTGATGGGCAAAATGAGTCACTAACTTAATGGGGTTGACTTACTAAAGGAATAGGGCATGACCACTTTGCAAAGTGAATTTTAACATTGCTTACTGAATTAGGTGAATTCAATCTTTTGCAAGAAAAATGATAAAAAGTTGAACTACACTTTCAGCTTGAGTCCTCTAGAATGGTATCTTACTTTTTCTCCTTTCTTTGTGATGGGATATGCATGAAAATATAACAGGGAAAGTGAGACCATGTTTTAAATGCCCATGATTGGTGGGTAGATCTAGATCCTTGGAAGATATAAATCCATGCAGATAACATCCCTGGTGGGAATTTATAAAGGACCCCTGTACACTAACACATAGAACATTTCTATTTTACCCGAGTTCTATGTAACCCACTGCAGCCAGAGTTCACACAGTTCTTCACATGCTTGGTGGAAAGGTCTTTCCTGAACCATGTCTAGTGAAGCCCCTCACTTTTCTTCACTCCCATTAATTTTTAAACTCCCAATGCTATTTGGATCTTGCTGTTGGCTATAACAAACACCTTGCCAAAGACACTTAGATACATGAGACTATCTGCATATGAGAGACAACAAGAAGCCCGCAGTATGTGTGGGCATGCCTCTCTGCATTTAAACAGAGAAGGAAATCTGTTACTGGATTTTAGAATTACCACCAAAAGAGAGTAAGGTGGACTGACACACTACAATTAAATCTGATTGAAAAACTAGATATGTAGACTGTGCTCCCTTAATGCATTTCAATGTTTTCAATGTTTAAAGCCCAATTGAAGCCTTAGTTTTTTTCCTGGTGATTTTTTTTCAATGTTTGCTCTGGGAGCATTGTTAATTGGAGCACGATGAGGGAGAAGTCCTGGACCTCTGCGCTTTATGTGAGAGTTAGCATGCTGTTTAAATTTAAATTTTTAAATTTAATGTAACTTAAATTAAAATTTAAAATGATTAATGTAGTGCAAATTTGTAATCATTAAAGCATAACTGCTAGAAATGTTTTTTTTATTAACCCTTACAGTGAGGCGACCCCCGCACTGCAAGAGTTCAGAGCTCATTTGTGTCTGGGTGCTAAAATAACAAAGATATACTCACCCACAGTTCTGAGCCGGCCATCTGTCATGGCGCTCCCTCTAGCCTGTCCCCCTCCTCTGCAGCAGAGTGGAATGTTGCTCAGCGTCCTCATGTATAGAACGTGATGATTTACTAGACCGTAGACCACTGCACAGCAGCGGGGAAGACATTCCAGGGAGCGGTCTAAGAAGAAGCCAGCTTGGAGCTTCAGGTGAGTAATTCTTTGGGGTTTTTTTTTACGTAGACACAACTGAGCACTTAATCCTTGCAGTGTGGGGGTAGCCCTACTGCAAAGGTTAATAACAAAAATTCCTGGAGTTCTGTTTAAAGATGGAGGAATCACTAGTGCCTCTGTAAGACGCATCTATGTAGGTGAAGGGGTAATCTGCCACCAGCATAAAAATATTTTATGTAGTTGAGGTATTTGCTTCCACTACACGGTGTCATCACTATTCTGATGTACTTTCCGTGTGTCCCTCCCAAACAGCTTGGAGAATCATATCTTTGCCAAAATAAATCTTCAATTTCTTACTACCTTCCCAGTGAAGGAGTTGGCATCACCAATTTTACAATAGATGGTTGATATATCCAAACAGAACTTAAAATTAATGAATGCATATCAATGTCCAGTAGCAAGAAACCTGAAAAGATGTTATTCTAACCCCAAATATTTTTTTGGGTTTTGTACATACTACATTGAAGTCAAAATGTTGCATTATTAGGAGTAATTATATCTGAGAGAACTGCAAGTCCAGAAAGAGGAAGAAAGAAGTGGGGCAGGAGCTTCTAGGTGCCAAACATACCGCTACTTTCCCCAACTGGACTTCCTTTGTCAGTAAGTGGTCATGAATGTTTTCTTAATATTTTCTCTAAGCAAAGATACCACTAATCAATTTTTTTTTCTAGACAGAACCAAGAGCAATTTTAAAGAAGGCCCTTTGACAAGGGTTAACATGACAGCAATGTATTTTTAAAAATTTGCCAATATTATTACCCACATAAAACCATTAAAGCAAAAAAATGTAGCATACATTGCAAACCTTGGATTACCTTTCAGTTGACATCCAGGTGTAGTTAAAAGACATGTCGGGATGAGATCAAAGTTCATTATACAGGATTCAAAACTGTCTCTTTCTTTCCCTTTGCATGATCAAAGTATGCAGCCAGAAACAACACTTTTCACATCGTCTTAAAAGGACAATGGCATCTGCTTAAAGACTGTAAAAGCAGACATCATAAATGATCAAAGATTTACCAAAGAGAAGAAGGAAGTGACCTCACAGTAAATGTTCTATTTTTGAGTCTTTGGTGTGATCTTTGAGAATTAATTACTTCATAGTACAAGCAGCTAAAAAGGTCAGTGATGACTGGTTTTAAAGTTCGTTTACTTGTTGAGAACATGTAAGACCTGCCACATGCACATTACTACAACGCATGGCACCGCTCGCTAATTTCATTCTGAATGGCACTCCAACTAACCTTGCTTATGCAGGTGCAGTTGGTACGGTGTGGTGCCACAAAAAAAGGTGCACTACTGCACTCTAATTTCTGGGCTGTTGAGGTGCTTTGCCAGCTCAGTCAGTTTAAATAGGCTGCCTAACAGAATGCACATTCAGATGCAATGCTATTGCGCATGCATTGCCGCAATGCACCTCTACAGTTAGATGTGAACCTGGTATATTTGTCTTAAATGCGTATAGTCTGAGCACAGAAGAGATTTAAGCACCTAGCTCCCTACTTCATAAAGTTACTCTTATAATAATGTTTTGTATTAAAGAAGTTTTCCCCAAGTGGGGCTCTTATCAGATAACCATTTGATGAGTATGGATAATACCACACACGCTTAATCCACATTTATAAATAATGATACTTTAAACACATAGCTTTAAAGGAAAACCCCGGGCAGAAATGTAATTAACCTTTCCAGAGGAGCTACCACCACACTGCAAGGGTTAACTGCTAATTTTTGCCTATGGTAAAAAAATGGTTATACTCACCCAATCCTCGGAGCCAGCAGCGCTCCCTCCAACCTGTCTCCTCCTCCACTGCAGCGATGGTATGTCCCTCGGTGTCCTCATGTCCTTTACACTGTATTGGGCGTGGTGGCTCAAGGATTCCTAGACCTCTGCAGAGGAGGGGGGACACTCCAGTGACCGGTCTGAGTATACACAGTTCGAATTTTGTACGAAAGAAGTCGTTTTCGTAACGTTTGGTTGAATATCTATCTAATTAGCATAGTGCAATCGACAGACGAAAACAAAATGTTCCCAAAAATTTTCAAAGGAACATGTTGGAAAATTCTTCTCAGTCAAACGAATTTTTAACAGTGTGGTTTTAGTTCGGAAACTATATTCATTCCTAAATAGAATGTAACATAAAAGCAAAAATTAAACGAAATTTTGAACGACAATCGGCACGTTTCTGAAGCCAGTAGCGAACATTCCGAATGTATTTTTCGTACAACCGTATGTGCAAAAATCTGCCTGTGTATACTCTACTTGGGGCAACTGGTGGCGAGTAACTCTTAAGGCCTGGCTAGTAGCTCAGGACTTGAAATTTTGAGCCCTGCTCTACCAGATGGCTCGGAGGATCAGGTGAGCATAACCTGATCCTCCAAGCAAATATGAGTAGATAACCTTTACAGTCCGGGGGTAGCTCCAATGCAAGGGTTAATCAAATTTCTGCCATGAGTTCTCCTTCAAAGATACAACTGGATGAACTAAAAACACAGCACTACTATACATTTAGGAAACAATTACTGGGATATTATTTATCTATTGATATTAGTGTGAAATAGAAAACAAAAGGGAGATTCCAAGTGTGTGAGTCACAGTGCAAGAGGTAATGGTAAAGAATAAAAATGACCTCAGTCGTTTCTGCGTGGAGTGAAAGTGACGGGCTGAATCTCCTTCACAGGAACGTCAAAAAGAGAAAGAGTTAAGAAGCAAAAAAAGTTTCATCACTTAATCACTCTATGCTGGGAAACAATGTTTTTCCCTAAGCATCTGCCAGGATATTACTAACCCCCACCTCCATCTCTCACCTTCCTGCAAATACTATTAGAGATGTTTCCCTCTATGGATATCTCTCTGGAAAAGTTGGCTCTTATTTGGAACATTGCGGTGATTTGTTTTCTAAAAAAGAAGGAAATAAATAAGACGGAGCGGGACAATGATGCTCTTGTCACAGCTCCATGTGAGAAACTGACTCACAGCGGCAGAAGAAGGTTGATGTTGAATTTTAGGGAGAGGTTAGTGTATACTGTCGTCTGCTGCATAAAACATTCTGGGAACAGCAAATTGTGCTAACATTCTATGCAGCGTGGTCATTAACATGACTGGAATAGCTTGCGGGAAGGTAGAGACAGGATGGACGTGAAGGAATGGAACTGTTTTTTTTTACTATCAGTTAGGCCTCCAGGTTAGACAAGTAGGGGCTAAAGTACATACAACTGTTAAAAAGCATAAAACCATGCAGCTTACTCTGGCAGTATATTCAAGAACTTTTACTTGAGGCTTAGAGAATATAGATTTTTTTTTTCTAAATTCACCGTTTTAGGATACAGCACCCTAGCTATATATAGAGGCCACAAGCAACCATTTTGAAGTGGACATTTTGGTTACACTGAAATAAATGATTATGGTTTGATGCTTATATTATTAGTGAGCCAGACATGCAAATAAAACATTTGTAGGCAAATACATTTATTTACCACAAAACTGTTTTTGGAAGGATTAGAAATTCAAGTTTACTTGATATGTAGGTACGATTTTTCTCCACAGATGTGCTGTTGTAGTTGGTTAATATGCAGGGCCACAGTTGGCCTTCAGCTGTGGTGAGACTACAAATGCCATCATGCATGTGTCTCTGGAAGTCATGCCTGTAGCTGTGAGTGTCTTGCAGTGCCTTGTGTGACTTGTAATTTCATCATAGCTGGAGGGCCAAAGTTAGGTTACCTCTGTTCTACAATATAGGCTTTAATATTTGGGTGTTAGGCCCTCTTATATTTTGAACACAGTAGATGTAAGAATTGAAGTGCCACACCAATTATCATAGTCCAGATACAACTTTATTCCGTAATGATCAGGGGACGTTAGACATGTAAGCCGGCAAAAAAATTATTCTTTTCTGATTGTTAATTCTTTCGGGTTTCAGGTCCAAACGTCGTTTTGTTATTCAGATTCGGATCTTTCAAAATTTAATTTTAGTTTGGATTGGCCAGAAAACAGTCACGTGTCCGATTTAGTTCTATTTTGAACGAAATGTGGATGATCCGAAATTTCGTTAAAAGAACATTTGGATTTGTTTGCATTCGGCCTCATTGGAAATTTTTCAAATTTCGTCCGAATTTGCCTTCAGAATAAAACAAAATTGACATGTCTAGGGGACATTCAACTAGAGTAGCCAGTGTGTTCCAGGGGTCCAAAACACACCCCTTTCATTAGGGCTGATACATCAGAAAAGAAATGCAATACATGGAAAGTAGATGATTATCGAATCAAATATCCTCTTATATTTTGCGCAGTGTCTCCATAAACACACTATTATTTTTTTTTTGCTACAGCTTATTCTGTATTCACATTTTTTTTAACTGTTTTCCTTATTCCAGTTATGAGCAAGCAAGTCCAACCAAAACCTTTTATTCATTTTGGATAGAATGGGGAAGCATACCTCCCAACTGTCCCTCATTTGGAACCAAATCCCTCTGTCCATCTTTCCTCCTCATTGTCCTTTTTGGTCTGATGTACAGATATCTATAAAAAAGGTTATTTTTAACCAAAACTATTATTTTGCACTAAAACCTTTATCTTATTTTCTAATTATCTTATTTACTATTTTAAAAATTATGATGGAAAATTAGTAATGAAAAAAGACAATTCTGGGTTTAACCAATAATTTTTGGTGTATAAATTCTTAATGGTCCATATAACTGGCAGGGGGGCAGGAGTGTGTCCATTATCTAAATACATTTTGCTGGAAGCTGTCCCCCTTCTCATCTCAGAAAGGTAGGTATGGGGAAGGAATGGACCTCCGGTTAGGTTCTACTACCATTGTGTGCTTCATTAGAGAGATTTTCCCTCACTCGCTGTCCTGGTGACAACATTTGACCAGAAAGAAAGTGACAGAAAATCTCCAACAGCAACAAATAGAAATTCCATATTTTTGAAAAGTAAGGGAAGCTTAAAAACTCTGTCATTATTTTATTACTGTCTTTGGTGTTGTTGCAGATTTTTCCTCACTTCCTATCTGGTTAAAGCGTTCTTACATTGACAGTAAGCTGCCCATACACTGTTATACTTTTTTCCTTCAAACTGCGGGCAGAACAAGAACATTTAACAGATTCCTCCATCCACGCTAAAGAATCATGCTATTTGTACATCTACGACTGGGTGTAGAGTGATCCATAAAGAACCTATATGCTTATAACCAAAATAAAGAACACAGTAAAGAGTGAAAAGAAAAGAATCTGCATGAAATCAGTAGTTTGCATAAGTTGCCACTGCTTCGAATCTGAGAGGAGTTTTCACGAGGATGTCACAACAAGACATAGGCAAAAAGGCCAAATGGTCAACACATAGAGGGTGGTGGGGGATGCTAGTACACATCTTTCCAATTTACTGCTGGTGACAAGGTGATGATTTATTTATTTATGGTATCTATATAGCGCTGACAATTTACACAGCACTTTACAAACTGCACATTCACATCAGTCCCTGCAATCGAGGAGCTTACAATCTAAGCAATCTAAGGTCCCTATTCCACATGCATACACGGCCGATTTCGGCAGGAGCCAATTAACCTTCCAGCGTATGTTTACGTTGTGATCACCTGATCAATTAGATGAATCCATAGCATGTCCATGAAAGGTGGTGGTAAGGCAAAAGATCCCTACTTTTATGGCTCCTGTTCTACAGCAGTGAAGCTAAACCTGTTCAAAGTAAAGCTGGCCATGCACCGGTCACAACATTCTATAGTGCCAGCAGAGACTTGTAGAATGTATTTAAGAAATGTAATTAGATTGTAATATCTGATTTTTGAGTAAATGTTGTAATTTTTGAGAAAAAGTTTCCCCACTTGCCCACGATTGTTTTTTTTAACCACTTGAAGATCAGGGTGTTAAACCCGCTTCCTGGCCAGGCCATTTATCAGTATTCAGCACTGCGATACTTTGCAACTCGTGCAACACTGTACTGAAGTGAATGTTATACCATTTTTTGGGGACAGAGAGAGCTTTCTTTTGGTGGTATTTAATCACCACTGGGGTTTTTATTTTTTACTATACAACTAAAAAATACCCTAAATTTCAGGAAAAAAAACCCTATTTCCCTATGAAATGTTATGAAACATTTATTATCACCCCATATCTTTGGTAAAATATAAAAAACGGGGTCACATCGGATAAATAGACACCAAACATGTCAAGCCTTAAAATTGTGCACGCCTGCGAAATCGCAGTGTTATCAGTAATTAATGGCCCTAAAATGATTGCTCTCACTCCGACGTTCGCGGCAATATGTAACATGTGTGGCACAATAGGCGGAATCATCATGTTCGCACCTAGGCGCACCCGACACATGTTTGCGTGTGTATGTGGGGGGGTGGGGGGGACTTTAAAAAAATTAGTGTTATTTTTAAAAAAAATAATTTGGCACTATTTTTTTTAAGCTTCTTTATTTTTTTTGCTTTAATTTTTTTCAACTTTTTTTTTTTACACTGTCTGGTCTGGTCTCTTCTTTAGGCAAAACAAAAGTGTTTAGCCCGAAGAAGAGACCGGACGGTCTTAAAACATCGCTAAAGTTATGCGACACTTTGATGGTCAATAAAGAAGATTGACTACAACAGTTTCTGGAGTGCGAGTGACTTTCTACCAGTTACAGTTTCTGACATGCAGAGGCAATTACTATTGCTCCAGCACCAACTCCCACCCCGGACTTTGGGGTTTTCCGGTCAGGAGTGTGATGGGATCTACCATATTACGAAGAATCGCTTCTCATTGGTCAGCACAGTCAGGTGACTGTGCCGACTAATAAGTGCTTGCAATTTGTGAGCATAATTTAAAATACATATCAAAACTGGAGCAGTTGTCCACAGTAACCAATCAACTTCTCTCTTCAGTTTGTTCAGTTAAGCTTTAAAAATAAAATATAGAAGTTGATTGGTTAGTGTGAGCAACTGCTCCAGATTATGTGTGCTCCAGTTTTGATAAATTCCACCTATAGAGTAGGGCTGCGATGCTGTGTACGGGGGATCAATCGTACACTGGCAGCCAGGGAAGGGAAGCAGCGTTCATTCAAGTAAGAGCAGTGGGAGTGGGAGAAGGAGCAGATTGGTGGGGGTAATAACATTTTACCAAATGTGCCTCAAAAAGTGGAAGTACCCTTTAATTTACCTGCAGGAGGAAGTGTGGTTTAAAAGACAGGAAGCTGTAGAGAGTAGGGGAGGAGTAATAAGGAGTTTATGTAGACAGACTGATGCCTGAAAAAAAAAACCCTGTTGGGAGCATTGAGGAGTGCTGTGAGGAGTGCAGGGGGATGTATTGGACTTTAATACTGTTGGCAGCAGTGTTAATTTAGTCGACTATAGTCTTTTGTATAATTTTCGTCATCTGCATGTTTTCAATGATGAAATCTAAAAAAAAAAAACTAAGTTAACAGGACTAAAACTATAATGAAAATACATCGCAATATTCTCTCTAGATGTTTAGATATTTATATCTAAATAAAAATATCTATGTCTAGATATTTAGTTGACAAACCTAAACTTAAACTAAAATAATTCAGATGACTAAAATGCGACTAAAACTAAAATGTGGGGGGGCGTGTCCAGGACCTGATGGCGTTCAGACGTGTCTAACAGGAGCTCCGGTATAGCCACCCGCTAATTTAATATCCCGTACCAGCTTGACTACACTAATCGCTGATATCATCATGGGGAGACGCACCGGAAAAGTTGCCGAGTGACCCATGGTACTGTCTACTACATTTGACTGACTCTCCATGTCGGACTTATAAGAAATCCTTACTCCCCCACCTGCTGAACGCAGCCAAGTTCCTTATCCCAAAACACTGGAACTCAGCTACGATTCCGTCCTTAAAGGAATGGACACACAAGGTAGATTATCTCTGTTTAATGGAGGAATTAACTCTCTCTAGACAAGATCGTAAGACTCGATTTGAACTTACCTGGGACTCTTGGATCACTTTTAAACAAACCACACACTATGCAAATCTGCTATGTGGCTGATTTACCTCAGCTCTTATCCTTCTGAGGGGCGTTGTACTGGTAACTGGGCGCAGTATTGGAAAACGGGAAACTGAACATATAGATGCCCTGGAGCCTCACACCTGGAGATAAAAGTACCTTTGCGCTAAACCGATATGTGCTGCTTTACTCATATTGTGAACGTGAAATTAGTGTAAACCACGGAGTCTACGCCATTCCCCTCCCCCCCCCTCCTCCCTTCTCTCCGCCCCTCCTTTCTGCTACTTGGCTATCCTTTACCCTCTGCCTGTTTCTCTTATTACTGGGGTTTACCTGGTATTTGTTTTTGTTTTTTTGTGTGTCCTGCTACCGTCTAGGTATAGATGTAAATAGCCTTTACAAAAGTGGGCTGCATTATAAGTGACATGAGTACCTATTGATACATGGACCTGATGGTTGGTATTATGTATGTTTATCTGTAGAATCTTTTGCAAATATCAATAAAAATTGAATATTTAAAAAAAAAAACTAAAATGTGTATTTTAGTCATCTGAGTTGTTTTAGTTTTAGTTTAGGTTTGTCAACTAAATCTTCAGTAGAGAAAATTGCATTGTATTTTCCTCATAGTTTTACTCCTGTTAACTTAGTTTTTATTTAGTTTTCAACAGTGAAAACATGCAGATGACGAAAACTATGACAAAACATTTTAGTCGACTAAATTAACACTGGCTGGGAGCCTGTCGGGCTGAGGAGACACCCCAAAGTTTGGGAATGTTATACCCCCCCCACAAGCTATTTAAGTCAGGGAGACTGTATATTTCTTGTATTTCTTTTATTTTGTACTGAAGCGGACTTTAATTGTATTTGTGCCACGGAAGGCAGTTTATGTTGTTTAGCTGCTGTTAAGCTCTTTGAGTTTATTCCCCTAAACTTCACTATATATATATATATACTGTATATGCAACAAGTAACTACGGAATATGATCACAATCCTCTGGAAATAATCATAAAGAAAAGTTTTGTATCTGCCCCAATTTGGTTACAAAGGGCGGTGCTAAGTGTACAAAATCGGTATTTCAAACAGAACCTTTAAGAGATGCCCTTGACATCCACACATAGATGTATTAGGGCACCAAAGGACTATAGGTAAGGCAGCAAATCTGGTCCCCCCACTCCTTCAATTGACATTAATAAGGGTTGCAATAGGCAGAGAAATGCAGCCCTAGGCTGCTCCATTGAAGCCTTCTGGCAAAACGCATCAGCGGGACACCTGATTCCTATGTGCGGACCCCTGGCATTTCTTCCTCCTAACTAACTCTTTAGAGCTCTTTCGTCCACATCATCATGCACAAGGACCTATGCAGTAGTTATGCTATTCAGGATGAACAAGATTTATTTATCAGCCTAAAATAATTATTATGTTTTTGTTTGATACAATTTTCCCAGTTGAAATTAGATCTGAACTACTTTATAATGAGGCATAGAATGCTCTGTGTGGGTAATTTTATCTTTCTTGGTTAGTAGAGTACATCCAGTTGAACCAACTTGATACTTAACCTCAGGATTACAAGTAGCAATTAATGCAACTGAGAGAAAGCTGTCCTAATTATATTCCAGGATATATTTGGAGTAATGCCCTAATTTCTTACCATAGAGTGTTAATTCTTTGCAAGGGAACAGGTTTACCATTTTCTGTGTGCGCTGGAGCTGGACGCTACATCAATTACATTGCTTCTTACAGTGTTCATCAAGGTCTGCTTGCTTTAATGCATCATCGTTACATCATTCACAGGACATTGGAGCATTCCCTGCAACAGATGCTGCTAATTTCACTCATCAGCATAGAGTCACACAGTATATTTGTGAATTGTCAATTCTGGCTCAAGTGTTCATTCAGCACACCAAAATGCAGCATGCAGGACTTTTATCCACACTATATATACTATAACACACTATATTGCAACAAATTGGTGGAAAAAAACATTTTGGAAAACAAATATTTTCTAATGTCCATGCATGCAGGACTTTTCTCCAACACACTACATTGCAACGCATTGATCAAATTTTTTTGGGGGGAAAGTGATATATTTTCTAATGTTCATGCGTTTAGATTGAACTGTAAATACAGCAAAATGCATGGCAATGTATTTGGTGAAAAGAAGCATTCCTACTGTACGTTGAATGTGTATGTCAGATAAGAAAATACATTTCCTGATCTCAGATCATTGGTAAGTGAAGGTCTGGTGCACTCCTTAAGCTGGCCATACACCTTACAACCATCGCAAGACATTCATCTTGCGATGGTTGTAAGGTAATTTAAAAAACGTACGATCTGCCTATCTTGGACAGGCAGATCGTACTTGCGATAATCGCAAGCCCGCCCCGCTGAGGTGCGGGTTTCCGATGACGGCAACACTGAACGGGCAGTGTGCGCTTGCGCACACCGGCACGTGCGGAATTCGTCTTACGAGCACGCCACAAGCCAGCCGAAAATCATAAGATTTTCTGCTGGTTTTCAAACATGCCGAAAGACAAAAGACGTGCGACTGTACAGTAGAAACGGTTGAACGCCTTCCACACGAAGGCGTGGACAATCGTGGATTTCCCGCGATTGTTGTACGATAATCGGCAGGTGTATGGGCACCTTAAGAGACCTTATATGAGCTGATAATATACTGTGATATTAAAAATTTCTATATCAGGTACTTCCATAGTCATAGACTATAATTTGACAAGAAGGAGAGAAATAAAGATATGCGTATGTCCAAAGTATGGAGTTTAGTTTTAACTGTCCCATACGGCTTTGTCATTAAAACCCACATGCAACGGAAATGCGCATACCCACACAGTTTTGCTCATGATGATGAGATTTGCATTATCTGTCTTGAAGGGACAAAATATTGTGCCTAAGCACAAAGCATTCTGTAAGAATTAATTGGACCCATAGAAAATCCAAAATTATTGCAAAATAATATATCAGACAACAACGTCTTCTGTTTTCAGAGTAAAATATACATTGCTGTAGTTGGATATCTCAGACATTGCTTGAAAATGTCCAGTGACGTGAGCTTGGCTTGTCTCCAAACTGCAGGATACAGTTCCAGCCACTGACTCACAGAGCTTTCTGTTACACAAGTCTGAGATTTTCCAGTTATTCATTACATCTGGTGGGTTCTTGTAAGGGAGTTAGGTCCACCCACCCACACAATGCCTGGACCCAGTCACAATGCTGCTAAAAGCTATACTAGGTGGTTCAATATAGGCTATAAATGTATCTGCTTGGTTTCTGGAGTTTGACACTCTCCAGATGGTCTATTGGAAAGCAACAGGAAGGCAATCTATAGATATGATACCAATGTACACAGATCAATCAGTCAAGAAGGGACAGCCAAGGTTTACAGTATTATTATTTTTTTTGTAAATAAATCTGATTTGTATGTGTTGTTTCACTTCATGGCCACATATTTTCTGTTTCTGATGCTTTCGACTGATTCCATGACTAAACAAAATCCCTGACTGAACCTAAATTATTAAATTATAAACACATGTTACATATGGAGGTAGCCATATTTGCTCATTTCATATCTTTGTTGTGCTTTCTGTTTAGTAGTCCAGCAAACTGACTGCTTTGCTGTTCTTCTTATCTCAGTGTAAAGCTCCAAGGGACTAGGTGACCCAGGCACCCTGCCTTAGCAACAATAAGTCATTGGTCAAGGAAGGAACCAATTGGTGATGCATATGGTGGTGTCATGGATGTCTCTCGTTCATTGGGACAGAGCCAGCGATGAGCAATCTATGGGCAGAAACTGTGCTGCAGTTAGTTATTTTAGAAAATGAGGATTTACCTTATTGGGATGGATGGTCTCAGTGTAGGAGGCTTGGCAAAGATGAACTGAGCCCTGCACAACACGGATGTGTGTAATGGTTCACCAGAATAACAACTGCAGTGGATAACACAATGGAAGCCAAACCAGCACCACTAAAACAATAGATGAAAACTACTCTTCATAACAGCACATTTAGAACCACTTATCAGAAGAGGGGCAAACCAAAAGGAGACCTGTCTATGCAATGTCGATATTCACTCCAAGTTAGTTGTCTGCCAGAAGATTTGTTATACTGACCTGAAAAACACTTGTGCCCCCAGACTCTGCCAATTTACTAGTAAGACCCTCCTCTTTGGGTTGTCTAATGTCTTGCTTGGAGAGGGTACACCTCAAAGTCAGTTGTTCCCATCCCTCGTGATCCTATCAAAAACGACTGTAAGTAGCACAACTTTATAAAGAAACGTTAAGTTTCACAATGCCAGAGCAAAGTAATACTATTGGCCATTATAGTTTGCAGTTTTTATAATAAAACCATTACACTTAATGAGAATGTGCCAACTAATGAGATGACTCATAAGGCTTGCTAAGCTTTCTGTTTTATAGAGATAGTGTCAATTACAGCCCTAAACACTGTTTTATTATAAACTGGATCTAGAGTACATTGTCACGTGTGTGTGCTTTTGTGTACTTTACTGTACAGTACTCTATATAGTACAGTAGCACAGTAGCTTTATTTCAAGCCCAAGATGTCCGGAAGCAAGCGTAAAAACAGCAGTGATGTAGCTGGGCACCTGGGCCAGGGGTGGCCAAACTCCGGCCCTCCAGCTGTGGTGAAACTACAAATCCCATGATGCATCTCTCTCCGGGAGTCATGCCTGTGGCTGTGAGAATCTTGCAATGCCTCATGGGATTTCCAGTTCCACCACAGCTGGAGGGCCGGAGTTTGGTCACCCCTGACCTAGGCTAACTTTGTTGGACTTACAAACAAATTGGACTTACGAACATGCTCTCGGAGCTGAACCCGTTCGTAAGTAGGGGACTTACTGTATTCACTGAACTGAATTATCAGCTTTCGCATTGAAAACTAATCATCATAACCCCGATAGTTTCAGAGAACATTTTATATGAAAAGCAGTTAAGATTTGTAGATTCCCAGTGCCCTTAACAGTAATACACATACGGAAGAATTAAAAACCAAAGCATGTGTAACCACTCCTCTACCTTAGTATGTCATAGTTCATTCAGAATAAGGAGTAAAATCACAGCACTTGTAATTTGTTTCAAGACACCTTATTGTGACTTTTTAGAAAAGCCTGTAAAATGTATGGCCTATGAGCACTTTGTGTGCACCCTTTTATGTCACAAATAATTATGTCCAGTTCAGGAACTAAACTCCACTTTATGGAGGATCCACGAAGGCCTGGCTCACACTTCGACACCAAACTGTCACTGTGTTCTTTGGCCTCTTTATTTGACCAATTGACCACACTTCCTTAATGATTTCACCATAGGGTTGCCACCTTTTCTTCAAGCGAAACCCGAACACTCAGGCGACGCGCAGACATTTTTTTGGGAGAATAAGTCGTAGCTTATTCATATGTAAATAGCGCCGCCCATTCATATGTAAATATCACAGTTGAGACTGTTTTCAGTGGGGGGCCAGTAGCCCCTACCTTAATTTTGGTTTCCCCTGTCTGCCTGACATCTTGTGTCCGGGTTTCTGATGCCATGAAACCCGAACACAGCATTCAAAACCTGGACTGTCCGGGTGAATCCTGGACAGGTGGCAACCCTATTTCACCACACTGGTATATAATGCCTCATCTATCTATATTTAATAATGGCTTTTTGGGAAATTTTAACTTACAGAGACCATTTGAAACTATTGGATTATTAGAGTGTGTAAGAGTGGGGGGAGTGAATTAACTGCTTAGCATATCTCTAAGCAAAAACACAGCATGGATCCTACTGACCCCCACTGATTTTTAAAATACATGACTCACATTGAGTCACTGCAAATTTTCCCAAATAAAAGTGTTCTATGATAAAGTTGGACTACACAAAATTAAAATGATAACTGTGAGTTTTGAGTGGACTGGATAAGAGTTTCATCATCCGTTTGGTCCTTATGTTCTTTATCACTCTGAGATTGAGATATCATTCTACCCTGGGCAGAGCTAAGAGGTGACTCTAAAAGGTGAGTGATACAGAAAGACAGAAGCAATCTTGCTGCATTTTGATACTATCCACCCTCTAATGGCTATTGCATAGCAATCTATGGAAAATTCACTTCTGATAGGTACTCGGTTATCTATGCTATCAAGTAAGCAGAAGCTAAGATAGAGGTGAGTCAATGAGAGCAATAAATGTCTAGTAGGGCATGAGACCCTCTCTTTAGATCCTCTTCATAGGAGAGGGTAATTGAGAATGGTTATTGTCAGGTAAGGAGTAAGACCCTCTCCTCAGATCCTCCTAATAGGGAGGATCACTGATTGCAAGGTAGGGAATCAGACCCTCTCCTCAGATCTACTTCATAAAGGAGGGCCACTGACAGCAGTAATTATCAGGTTGGGGATGAGGTCCTTCCTCTCAGATCCTCTTTATAGGAGAGAGTCACTGAGGAATAAGACCCTCTCCTTAGATACTGCCTAATCAAAACTTCACAACATTTTTTGAGTGACTTCTCCCCTTGTGCACAAAGGGAACAATAATTAGGACTCTATTCAGACCCAATTCCAAAAATAGTTACTCCCCTATAAACTGCACAGGCATAAGTCCTTACTTATTCCTTTTGTATCCTGTAAAAAAAATATTATAAACCTGTTATTTTCTTTGATGAATCATAATAGCGGTATCCTTTGTAGTACCTCACCTACCTCTGCCTCCTCGGACCTATGTCCACACAATTATCTGAGGCAACTTAATATAAATTATTGTATGCTAGACTAAAAGTAGGGTTAAAAAAATCTTGGCTCTAAGAAGAAAGATGAAGTCATAGTCTGGCTAGCCAGTGAAACCCCCCTCTCGGGGATCATATTCTCTAAAAGATAAACTGAGCCTACCGCTTCTATTGTTTGGAGAAGCGATGAGGCAGTATCTTCTTTGCACATCTGACCCCTGTTACAGACCTGCAAATACAACCAGAGCTTTTATCATTCCAGAGCTCTGTACATTTCCAGAACATTCAAGATCAGAGTTACGCAAGTTGTTTTCTTCTATAGGTACTAGGCGTTCAGACCTAAAAAATATGAATACATATATGTAGCACATGAATGCTGTTCCATGCATCATGTGTATTGATGGGGATTCCTTTTGTCTATTTCTCTCAATATACTGGAATGCAGCTCACCCTGGACATAAACAATGAACTTCTCTTATTTTCTGCCTTTTGGTCTGTTAAAATAAACTAAAAGCGTTTTTTGCCATATCTGTTTCATGAGTGCAAAACACCTATTGATCCTGTCAGAAATATTGCGAGCTGATAACTTCCTTGTTTTCTCATTTTTGTCTACGTGCTAAAACAGTTATACTCACCGGATCCTACTTGCCCTTATACCGGTCCTTGGAGTGTTTCTCCCCCACTGCTGCAGGGGTCTAAGGTCCCTGTGTCATAACATTCTATACACAGTATATAGGACATGAGGACTCTGAGGGATATGTTATCATTGCAATGGAGGAGGAGACAGTCTTTAGGAACATGTGAGTATAACTTTTTTATTTAGCACCTAGATAAAAACGAGCATTGCAAGGGTTAAGAAAACATTTGCCAGGGGTTCTGCTTTAATGTGTAATTCCACTTTTGTGTAGGACGTCTAATGCCTAATGTTTTGTATAGTTTTCAATACTTTCTAGTCAGTACAACATACCCAACATACTCCATCCTTTTAACACCCTCCACAAGCCCCAGGATTAAATCACAATATGATGTGGCAAATATTTAGCACTAGTCAGCTTAAAGCAGAACTAAAAAAAACAAAAATGTTTAAATACCGTATTTTTCACTCCATAAGACGCACCTGACCATAAGACGCATGTATTGTTTAGAGGCAGTGAAACAACTGTATTTACCACCTCCACGGTGCCGCTGCAACAACCCCC
>NW_017306691.1:1103602-1137414 GCF_000935625.1 Nanorana parkeri | reverse complement strand
CACACACACACCCATATATTTTCTGAAAGCACAGGCCCGGTAGAATAAAAAGATAATGCTACTAAATTTGTAGGCCCTGCGATAATTGAGTAAATGTTTCTCAAATTAATATTAAACCGATAAAAATACACAATTCAATTGATAAAGCACTAAAATCGGTATCAGTGCACAAAAAAATTATTTTCTCACTAAATCTAAAAGATAAAACTGTATTGAGTTAATAAATAACAAATATTTGCACATTTGAAATTGCGCCTTTTTGCGAAAACAGACCCCTGACATTTCCCTTTTTTAAATAGAAAAAGAAATTGAGGACACAAAGTCCTCAATTTCTTTTTCTGTAGCCTCAGCACTCAATGAATGGGATGCTCTCAGTACAGCGGCTTCCCATTCATTCATTCAGAAACTGGTGATAGTAAAATATTTACTATCACCAGTTTCTGAATGGGGAAAAGCCTCTGTAGGGAGTGCTACTCCCCATTGAAAAAATCATGAATGAACAGGAAGTGATGTAAATCACATCCTGTTCATTCATAACTGGAGACACAAAGTACTATGTGTCCCCAGTTATTTACAAATATTGGAGTGACCAGACGATCACTCCAGTGTTCCTGCTGCACACGGAGGATTGGTAAATATCTGTGATATTTACCGATCTTTCGCTTTGCCACGGACACAGCGGCTCCGCTCTCCTCCCTGCCTGCCACTCTCTCATGCCGCTGGATCATAGTGATCGAGCGGCTTACACCTCTCCCTCCCACAACCCCCAGGCCTTTTGAATTCGGATCCCCGCTGCCTCAGCCCATACAAGCGGGGGAGAACAGCGGGGATGCGGGTAGTTCCGCCACTGCCTGGGGGGAATATTCGCTCCATAAGACGCACAGACTTTTTTGCCCGCCTTTTGGGGGGAAAAAAGTGCGTCTTATGGAGCGAAAAATACGGTAATAATAAAAATAATCCTTCAGTAACTTAATAACAAAACCTCATCACTGTGCTGCTTCTCCTTTCACTCTCCAGTCACAGGCTTGAGCTGGAGCAAGGCAACCTGGGCTGTAGATAGTTTAATGATGCTGCCCATTAGACTGAGGACATTCTTAAGCCCTAAAGATCACAGGAGGTGTTCGAAATTTCATTTGATTTTAACTGTCGATTTTGGAATGATTGGAGTTTTCTAAACACAAACCACTTTCACTGTTAGAATTTTGTTCATTCAAGAAAAATGTTCTATCCTGATCCTTTAATTTAATTTTTTGTCACTATGGTCGAAATCAATTGTTGATTTGGTCCCATTAATCATTAGACAATTGAAAGAACACTCCAAAAATGACTGTTTTCAAACAAAATTCTAACCGCGTATACCCAGAAAAACACTGCCTACACTCTTAAGCTGACCATACACCTTATAATTATCTGCAGATTTTCTGTGGTCAGATGGATTCCATCTGCAACAGATTCCTCCATCTACACTTAACTGTGTGGATGGAGTAATCTCCACCTGGGCCAATCTGTTGCACTTTTTCCATCTGACCACAGAAAATCTGCAGATAATTGTAAGGTGTATGGGCAACTTAACCAAAGCTTCACCTCATCAAATGTATTATTCTTAAACTTGTCAATGTCTAGCAACATTCATAACCTAGGGAATCAATCTATGCTTATTTTTATTCTGTACACTGCATAAGTCATACTGCAATGCGTTGTGTGAATATTATTTTCCTTCATGATTCACATTTCGTGGATGGTGAAGAGCTTCTCCAGAAAAGTACTTGGGCTTAGAATTGTTTATAGACGTTCATAATGATGATCCAAGGACTAAGCTTTTTGATTTTGACAAGCTAATGCTTATGTATTGTTAAGCCTCACGTGGGGTCTGCATGTGGCTGCTGTGTGAGTCTTTCTAACGGAGTTCCTAGCTAAATACAAAGAGAAATCATTTGGCTGCAGTTTCTGGACAGACATGCTTTGTTCCTGCCATCCCAATGTAAGATATATACAAATGAACTTGCTTCTGTCAAGACATAGCTAAATCAACAACAGGTCTGTATATCTTTGTACTGATTGTGATTAATGTGTCATTGCTTTGTTATGGTCCTGTTTATACAAAGTGGAGGTGTAGTTAAGCTGGGCACATCTGATGATTTATTTGCAGACAATCAGACCATTTTCATCCTTCGGGCACATCCATTTTTAGTCCGTGGCATGTAAGTCAATAAAACATGGCACTGTAAGCATAGAGGAATAGACAATCAGTCAAAATTTTCCAGCTTACTGGATTTTTCCAAAGCTTCACTGATATGAATGTATTACTTTATACACTGAGGTTGTTGTTTGGCAATGCCAGTGTGTCCTCATGCATATGAACAGAGGCCTTGCTCTAAGTTGAATAAATAAATAAAAGCTAATCCTACTAATTATTTTCCCCAAACCATTGAATTTAAAGTGTATCTAAACCCCAAAACAAAAATGTTATATATTTCAGCTTACCAATCCTTAAATGTGGTGACTGCATTAGTTTGGGGGGTCGGGAGCGATGCAAAATGTGCAGCCGGCTTCCTCGCTACGCTCATAGCGTATCTTCTCAGAAGCTGCACACAACACACGCCAGTTTAAGTAGTAACCAGCACACGCCGTATGCAGCTTCTAACAGTGTGGGAGACAGGAGGCTGCGCTTGTTGGATCCAAGAATCAGGTGAGTATTAGAAAAAAAAAAGTTTTATTCTATGTTCTATTCTTAGTTCTATAATGGCATTGTAGTTCTTTCAGGTGGAATACAGCTTCAAAAGATATCAGCTAGGGAACTACAAGTCCCAGCATGCCCTCATTGCCCCTGTACAACAACCAGATATTACCGTTCCCTGGGCGATATGTGTGTGTGTGGGGGGTGTACAGGGACAATGATGGCATGCTTGGACTTGTAGTTCCTTAGCTGATATATATGTGTGGGGGTGGGGGGTACAGTTCTAGTGGATGTTTATATAATATGGGGGGGGGGTGAAAAAAATGTTCTGCCACGGGCGCCCATAACTCTGGTTACGCCACTGCAGCCAACACATCTAAGGATTGGTATGCTGCAATATTTAAAATTTTTGCCTTTGGGTTTAGAAATGCTTTATGTCTATTTTTTGCATGAATCTGCCATCTTGGCTTATTTAGGTTTTAAAACATAAAAAAGAATCAGTCTTTTATTTGTCAAATACACGTACAATATGTCTAGATTTAGGACATGGACAGGACTATTAGACTTTATGCACACTATAGTGCGCATGGGTGTTTAGGGATATGCCATTTAGAAGTGGCCGCTGTCACCCATCCAGGTTAATTAATGGGTAATAGTGGCCGCATTTGAAAGCAGCAGTCCGCGCGCACTCCGCATGAAATCGTATGTGATACGATTACATGTGATACGATCACATGCAGTTAGGAATAGATAACTATCCCTGGACACAATGATCGTATCATGAACCATTACATGTGATGTGTCAGCGTTCTGCGGCTTTCAAATGCGGTCGCTGTCACCCAATCATTAACTTGGACGGGTGACAGCGGCCGATTCTAAATGGCATATTTGGGATTCCTGACGCAGGAATTCCTATACACACATTCACACCTATTGTGAATGTAGCCTGAGAATACTGCTATGTAAAATCACACATTTAAAGGTGGACATATCTGAGAAATACACACATGAAAACCCATAATACTAAACTCTCCAGGACAGACACCTACAGCTTATTGTTAACACTGATCCAAAGCTGGCCATATACTGTATACATGCTCAAATTCCCTCCCGCGTTTGTCAAAATACCCAAAAGTGACTTGGCAGCTGATTGAATGCAGTCACTGGCCAAGAATTTTCAGACCGGCTTCTTTGACAATGGAATGGTGCCAAAAACTGCTTGAATTATGACCAAGTCAGCGGGACTCGACTGATATTCGACCAGTGTATGGCCAGCATTACCATCAAGCTCACTGGATGCACATTGCCAAGCCACCCGGCAGGCTGAGTCCCTTCAGATCACTTTGGGATTCTCATAACCTATCCAATGTTGTTTCAAGGTTAATTATGGTTCTATGTCTGATGAAACTACATGTGGTACTTTATATGTTTTATATATATATATATGTTTCTTGGAATGTACTCTATTATGCAGTAAACCCTAATAAAAACCTATTGAAACAAAAACATGCACATAGCTTCTTTTGCATATTCCTGAAAAAATCCACTGTAATAATTCTACCTTTAAGGCTCAATTCAAGACAACTATTGGCCGATCCCGCAAACTTTGGTAAGTCAAAAAACTATTTTTAATTTATGAGAAGAGCTGGCAAAACACCCTACAAATTTCTCTCGTTCAGCCAGGCCCAGAATATTCGGACCGGCTCCTTCTACAAAAGTTGATTGTTTTTTGTGCTGCAGTTAACCATGTCAGGCAGCTCAGCCAGTTTGGTGACCCCGCTTTTCTCTATTGCAACTAAAGCTTGGTCACCTCCATGCCCCAAGTCTGTGACAATGAAGGAGCCACAGAAGATGGATAAAATCACCTCTCTCTAGTTTCATGTATAGTCATGTGCATATATCAGAGTATAACTGGAGCCTAGTGCTGCTCAGTCTGAGCTGTACCGTGGTTACGTAAGGCTGCTAGCTAGACAAATTCAGGTGCTTACACTATTTGTGGGTTACTCACATGATCTGTGGGTTACTGCTCACCGTTGACTTTTGCAATGCTTTCTTTTTGATAATTGCACATTGCACGCCAACTGAGTCCCACACATTGACAGGACTATAATAAATAAAAATAATAACTATTATTATTATTATTACTGATTTATATAGTGGTATCATCTGCAATGGTACTGTACAAAGAAATCATTACAAATCCTTCATGTCCCCAGCTTTCCGCTCCCGGACCCCACACTCTCCTCCCCCATGTCACCTTCATAGTCCCAGCTCCCGATATCTCCCCCTTCGTGTCCTCAGAAGCTCTCTATTCGGCAGCATTCTGTGTGATGAGGGGGCGGACATAACCCGCTTCCCACTCATTGGCTGCTGCGCCGGCTGGATCATACTTCACGCTGCGCTTGGAACAAGGTGAGGGGAGCAGCGTGAAGCATGTAGGGCCCAGGACAGGAGGAAGAGGTCCCGGGACTGACATTAGCGGTTACCGGGATATTAAATATCCTGGTAATCAGCGGTTACCAGGGGCCCCTTCCTCCTGTCCTAGGCCCCCTCCAAATGGGGGAACTCCAGGGCCCGGTCGCAGCTGCGACCTCTGCGACCCTGGTAGTTCCGCCAATGCAGTACAGCAATATCTGGATGAAATGCTAAACTACTGAGCAGCTACTACACAGTTACTCTGTGCTGTTGCAATGCTCCTCAAGGTTTCAAGAACTCTTCCCCCTACAAGGGTTAAGTTCTCTTTTTTCTAGGGGGCTCAAATAGAGCAGATATATGATCCTCGGTCCTGCAGTGGTCAATGTTCACCACCCCCCCCTGCTCTAACTGTGAAAAGTCCTTTTGTAATCTAATGCAAGTGCTGGTACATGCATTAGGTGTAATTATGTCAGGAGTCCTTAGACCACCAGAGCCTGGGGAAGAAGAGGATGTAGGGACAAGTCTATCAGCCTGGCGGCTCCAAGGATCAAATAAGTATATCTGCTTCATTTGCGCCCCCTAGACAATGTGCATTTAAAGTGACATTAAAGGATACATTTTTTTTCGCTCCCTGCATGTTAATTTCAGCACTTACCTTAAATGATGTCTCTTAATCCGATCCTCTTCTTTCCTGATGTTTTCATCTGTCCCTCCAGCGGTGCGGCGGCTCTCCGATCCAGCGATGACACCTCTCTGCTAGCAGGCACTTCTGATCCAGCGGTGTCTGCATGCGGGTGCACACGTCCATAGACTTACCTTGCGTCTCTGCTCGTGTCCCGGCCGAGAATCCGAACTGCGCATGCACCCGCCCCAAGATGCTTTGCGGCCGCCGGAGCAGTTTTGCTTTCTCAGACAGGAGCGCGCAGCCAAAACAAAGTAAGTGTTTAGCGCTGTTAAAGCGTTTTTTTTTGTTTGTTTTTTACTTTTTGCCTATATCTGCTGCTTGATAGCAGGATATATAGGCAAAAAAACGGGAGGGTTTGGAACCACTTTAACTCTTGCAGTGCAGGGGTAGCCCCACTGCAAAGGGTACGTTTTTTACATTCCCGGAGTTATTCTTTAAACCTCGAGAAGCATACCAACAGCACAGAGTAACAGTGATTGGAGTGATTGGAGTGCACCTTTAATAAAAATATATAAAGCCCAGCTACAGAAGTTACACCTCGGTGACAGTTATCCAGAACGCAGACTGCAGAGGCTGCTTTAGAACATAATCCAAGTTAAATAGTTCAAGCAGCACAGCTCTTAAATTCGCGAGCACTGGAAAGCAATAAACAAGTGTCACATAAACCGGCCCTTGTCAGCGGTGTCACCATAATAACACATTTAGGGTTGTATACCCACGGGCCAATGAGACATCTCACTCCACACGTTGTCAGGACTGAGCCAGGGCTCTGCTTGAATCTATATGGCTCAGACACTATTTGTCTTTGTCTCTACTCTTGTTCTTCCTCCACCAGCAGCAGTTACAGCATCACAGACCCACATGCATGTAGTGTATGTCTGTGTGAGATATGGATGTGATGTCTGGGATGTACAAAGGCTGCTAACATATACATAATGATACATCTATAAGGTCGGACCTGCCTATTGCAGAGCCTTAACACTAACTTATCTTGGCACATTAGCTGTCACGCATCAGTAACACGCACATGGTGTAACCGCTGACAGTCAAAACAAAACCAACTCATATCATCAGTATATTCTCCATAAAGTGGAACTGCAGCCAAAAATAATAAGATAAAAATCAATAGGCTCATTAAATGATAATATAACATGATCGGCTTTTGTTGTAATAGTCACTGTCAGTCCAGAGATTTTTCCCTGAAGTACTTTTTTTCTGTCACTGTCTTCAGTCTGATGGCCATCATCATTCAACTCCCCTTCCTCTGAGCCCGGTCCTCCTGGACCTGCCCTCAGCCTGTGACTGGGCAGTGAAAGGAAGAGCAGCACAGTGATGAGCTCATCTCTCTGTGACTCTGCTTTCTCCTCCAAGCAGCATGCTTCTTGTCACAACATGAACTGATTGGCTCCTTGTGCTACTTCTTCTCCTCATACTCCTGTCCTGCTGTTTAGGGACTGCAATAGACTGAAGGCCGGTCACATTCAGGTATTTGCAATGTTCACAAATTCTGCCCCCCCCGCCCCCCTCCTGCTGCAGCAGTCTAAGGTCCTGTAAATCATAATGTTCTATACACAGTGTGTAGACGTGAGAACACTGAGGAAGATTCTAATGCTGCTGTGGAGGAGGAGGAGGCAGGCTGGAGGAGTGCTGTGACAGCTGGCCGGCTGGAAGCTTCGGGTGAGTATGACTTTGTTATTTTAGCACCTAGAGAAAAAAACGAGCACTTAACCCTTACATTGCAGGGGTAGCCTAAGGTGGAGTGCTTGCCTAAGGGCACCGTCTGGTGTGGGCACAAGAGTGTGTTCAGCGTACTTTGTGAGTTACAACTTGCCCAGAAAGTAAAAACGTAAGCTGGGCATACAGTGGTAGATTTTAGTACGAACGTACTAAAATCTCATCAGAACATTCAATGATGCCATCAGAGACTTGGAGATTTTCAGAGTCATTTTAAATTTTCATTAAGCTTTATAAACCTTTAATTTGGGAATAAATGGAGTTTCCCGAACAAAAACCACATTCACTGTTAGAATTTTGTGTGTTCGAGAAAAAAAATTCCATCCTGCTCCTTCGTTCTTTGTATTACCGCGGCTAAGAGCTCTTAGCAACCTGGGATGCTCTGGCTGGAAAGGAGGCAGCAAGTGATGCCCACATGTGACTCAATGAGATGCTGCCTGAGGCATCTGCCTAAAGCTGGCCACACACCTATAGAATATCTGCATATTTTCTATGGTCAGATGGAGGAACAGATTCCTCCATCTACGCTAAACTGTGTGGATAGAGGAATCTCCCACTAGGCCAAGCTTCAGTATCTTACTAGTTGGGCCCCGCTGGCTCTCAAAATACCTGAACAATTTGATTGGATGCAGGCATCGTTCAGGTATTTTGAGAGCCAGCGGGGCCCAACTAGTAAGATACTGAAGCTTGGCCTAGTGGGAGATTCCTCTATCCACACAGTTTAGCGTAGATGGAGGAATCTGTTGCACTTTTTCCATCTGACCATAGAAAATCTGCAGATAATCTATTGGTGTATGGCCAGCTTTAGGCTGTCTCATTATATGGATTACGGATGCACCGATACTCGTACACGCCCAAATGCTCCGATGCCTAGCCCTATACTTCCAGTATCGAGAAGCCGGGCAGCGAGTCATTAAACACTGTCATGCTTGGCCGGGAAGTCGGCTCCATGCTCGACGAGGAAGCATGGAGCCGGCTTCCTGATTATTCGGGAAACCAGCTTCATGCTCCCTCATCACCTCATGACAAGGGAGCATGGAGCCGGCACCTCATGACGAGGGAGCATATAGCCGGCTTCCCGACCAATCAGGAAGCCGAGAGCCGCGTCATTACATGGCACCTTGCTTCCTGATTGGCCAGAAAGCCGGCTCCATGCTTTCTCATCACCTAGTGACGAGAAGCATTGGGACGGCTTCCCTACTAATCGGGAAGCCGGGTGGCGAGTCTTTACACGCATCCCGGCTTCCCGGCTTATCAGGAAGCCAGGTGGAGAGTCATTACACGCCGCCTGGCTTCCTTAATGGGACTTCCGGTATCGGTGAGTATCGAAAAATTAAATATCAGTACTCAATACCGAAATACCGGTATCGCTGCATCCCTAATAGGGATGGACCTGGGTGCATGGCCAGCTTTAAAAAGAGATTTCAAGCACACTGGCAGCAAATTGATTGTGTGATTGAACTAAGAAGATACTCTTAGTACTTAGTGGTTATGTTAAGTACTCAAACAAAGTCAACCTACTTTATATGTGCGTTGAGTGCCTGCCATAATGAACATTTTATTTTTGAATTGTTTCAAAAGTTAGATTACCGATTGCCTCCTTTCATCCAATGGTGGACTCCAGCAGTGATGTGTCCATTTTATTGTTCCTGGATCTCTCCCCTTCTGAGGGGTCACTTCTCCTGCTGTATTATCTGTAATTAAAAAAGTGAAAATGCAACAGTTGGTTTCTGCTATATAATGCTAGTGGAACTTTAGTGCTGAAATCGTGCCACTGGACTCACTAAAAGAAGGAAGATACTGGGGTTTAAACAATCTAATAGCCTCTGCCTAAAACCTTGTTGGTGAACCTGTATGGAGAAGCTGACCTATGTCATATTATCAAAAAATATCAAATATCACCCAAATAATTGTACAAATAAAGTGAAACTATTTTCTAAATAATGTGACCCACAAAAATGAATGCTGCCATGCAATCATAATAACATACAAGCGCTTCTGTTTTGGTCTCCAAACTTTCTTGGCACCGGGATAATCCCATTCACACACATAATGGCCAATACAAATACTTGCAGGAGCGTTACAAGACTTTTCTTTTGAGGAAACCTTGCAACAAGAATTACCAGCCTTCAAATGGGCACCAATTAGTTCTTTGGAACAATGTGCGAGCAAACCGCTGTTTACATAAATTCGTTAGATCTCCAGCGGCTGTGGGTACTGCTGTGATAACAGCTTTTAGTTGAGACTTGTCAAGAGATTCAGGGGATTAGCCATTTGCAAGGAGCAAATAAGTAGAATGGTGGGTCTGGTAGAGTACTTCTCAATGCCTCCTAATGTGCTGAAACATTACCTAATTGAGGTGTTTCACTGTCTAATAGTATTTACATTTTAATGGATTTATAATCCTTTGTTTCAATATGCGGGACAGATGTCTGGCTGGATTGGAGTGAATGCAAGCAGGAGGCTGGTGTTATACTGCTCTGAAATCATTTTGTGAAAACTAATCTGGACACTGATTTGCTAGTCTGAATACCAATGTACCATATGTAAACCCATACTAGTGTTCTACAACTGGATCACCAGTAGCCTTTTGTGATCTTTGTTAACAAGCATTTTTTTTTCATCAAACAGATTCCTCCATCCATGCTAAACAGTGTTGGAGGAATCCTCCTCATGGCCGCCCAGTCAGAGTGCTGTAACAGTGACTGCAGCTGGTTGTTGGTAAGGTAAGGGGGGCTCGTGGTGGTGGTGGAGTGACGCCACCCTCTGCAGGCTCTGCATCTCCCCGCCTGGCATCCTGCCCAGCTCCTGACAACTAGTGACATCACTTGATGTCACTGGTTGCCAGGAGCTGGATGGGACTCCAGCCAGAGCATTCCAGGTTGCTATGAGCTGAGCGGGGACATTTGTACATGCACTCATGAAAATGCCCCGATACAAAGCGCTGATACCAACGCTTTAAATTTTTTAACTGCAGTCGGTGCTGTAAACAGGTAACGGGCTTCACGGGAAGGCTGCCGAGGTCCCCAGTAAGGTCCCAGCAGCCTTCCTGTGAATGGTGGTGCCTGTTTAAAGCACCGTCCGAAAAGCTCCTCCTACCCCATGCTGATTGCACCCACCAAGACCAACCAGGAGCCTGGGTAATACAGCACAGCCCAGCATAGAGCCGCACAGCCCACCATTAACCCCACAAAGCCCTGCATAGAGCTGCACAGCCCAGCATAGAGCCCCCACGGCCCACCATAGCCCACCTGAGAGTGACACAGCCCAACCCAGACCCCACGCAGCCCAACATAGAGTCTGCACAGCCAGCCATCGACCCTGCACAGCCCACCATGGACCCCGCATAGCCCATCTGAGAGCCGCACAGCCAACCACAGACTCCCACACAGCCCAGCATAGACCCCGCATTGCCACCTGAGACCCCGCATAGCCCACTCAAGAACCTGCACAACCCACCTGAGAGTCCGCACATCATAGCACTTGCACAGCCACCTGAGAGTCCATGCAGCCCACCATCAACCCTGCATAGCCGACCTAAGTGTCCACACAGCCCACCATAGAACCTGCACATCCCACATGAGAGCCTGAGTAGCCCATCCAAGAACCTGCACAGCCACCTAAAAGTCCGCACAGCCAACTATAGACCCCCATATAGCCCACCTGAGAGTCCGCACAGCCCACCATAGAACCTGCAAAGCCCACCACAGACCCTGCACAGCCCACTATTGACCCCGCACAGCCCTCCTGAGACCTCACACAGCCAGAGAGGATCCTCCGCTAAAGACATCAGGCCGGCACCACGGAGCAGCACAGCGTATGTAGTTTCATATTATTCTGCATTGATATATAATGCATTGCTGGGATTTGTAATCCTCTATAGCTGGTTGCCATTCAGAATTGCTGTATAATGTGTTGCTGGGATTTGTAGTCCTCTCTAGCTGGTGGTATTCTGCATTGTTGTATAATGTATTGATGAGATTTGTAGTCCCTCTACAGCTTAGAGTCAATGGCAGAACTTTCAGGGTCATTGCATTTGCAGTTGCGACCGGGCCCTGCTCCACCACTGTTCTAAGATCATTAGTTTGTATTGTTCTAGAAAAATTGCCACATGACACTAAAAAAAAGGTTTCGGTAATTGGTATCAGTGAGTACTTAAGGAAAAGTATCGGTACTCGTACTCGGTCTAGAAAAAATGGCATTGGTGCATCCCTAATAAAAATTATTTTTTTCTTTTATAAATATGTGTAAAGTTAAAAAAAAAAAAAATTTTAAAGGTGGACTGTACCTTTAAGGGAAACCTTTGCAAAGGGGAAATTGTTCTGCGTTTCTGACTTAAAAATTGTACCAGAAGATCACCATGACAACCAAGAAACGAACATTTTTAGAAGGAAGTCAGCCATAGCAGACACTATGTTTGTTTGAGTGCAAGTTCCCTTTAAAAAGTGGAAAAGTTAAATTAAATGGCTCTATTTTGAACTGCAGCCACTCAAATGTGTATCAGCACTCCAGCTGTAATGAAACTACAAATCCTGTCATGCCTCTGCCTCTGGGAATCATTTTTGTGGCCCTAGCCTTTTCACCGCCTGAGGTGGCGGGGTAGTGTTGGTGCACGCTAACCTGGAGGGGTGGGGGGGTGTTGGGGGTTGCATGACGCCAACCAGAATGTCCCGCATAGCTCTGGCCAACCAGTCACATCATTGGTTACCAGGAGCTGTGCGGGACACCGGACAGAGCATCCCGATGAGCTCCAGGCAACCAGTGATGTCACTGATTGCTAAGAGCTGGGCGGGACGCTGGCTAGAGTGTCCCAGGTTGCTGAGAGCTGGGCAGGGAGATGTGTATGGCCTTTACACATCTCTCTACCCAGCTATTAGCAACTTGGGACGCTCTGGCCGGACCCAAAGAGATGCCACCTGAGGCAACAGCCCTGTCTGTGGCTGTCAGTGTCTTGCAATGCCTCATGGGACTTGTAGTTTCACCGCAGCTGGAGTGTCAAGGTTGCCTATCAAATTTTTCTTAAAATTTCTAAAGTGAAACAGGAACTATTAAAACACAACCACTATTCCACGAGACTGTAGACTTATAGCAGCAAAATAAATAAATGATGAAAACTTTGAAATATTTCACAGAAGTCTCCAAAGGAGTTTTGACCTGGTTATGCTAATATATGATGGATATTATAGATTCATATGTCTTATGAACAAGGATAGATTGGGTTGCAGCTCCGCAATAATAATCGGCACATAACATGTGCCCCACAGCCAGCAGAAATAATTACTTTTCCATCCCACAGGAGAGATTTCCGCCTATAAAGGGGCCAGCATCATTGAAGGTGAGTTAGCCTTTCTGTAATAATCTGGATGATTCTAGCATGTGGTGGAAAATATGCGTCTTATGTCTGCAAGAGAAAAGAGCGTCCTTTTTAAGGCCACATACACACCTGGGATTTCGGTAACTCCAGCCCTGTCTGTGTTTAACTGAGAATTGTTAGACGGTGCAAAATGAAAAAGTTCTATGTTTCTGACTCCAGCCCGATGACAGAAGGCTCAAAATCAACGTGCAACAAGTCAAGACTTGTTTGAAGTGAACTGTTATTGGCCTTAATGTAATCACCTACTTTAGACTGCTGGGGCGACATTTCCTTTCTTATTAGTCAGAACTAAATACATTTACAGGTGACAGAGACCATGACTCAACAGAATGAGTGCCACACTTTGAATGAATCCTACTCTACTTCTTATGGAATGTATAGTCTTCTCAATGTTTTTTAACTTTGCTTGTGAGAGAGATTACTTTTCAATGTGTGTTAATATTCTAAAAAGGAATTCCCATTTCTTTAAAAAATGTATTCTGTTGCTCAGCAAGTTTCAAGAAAACAGCAGCTATGGCTGCTGTACTAACTTTTAATCATAAGCTATCCCTGCCATACTTCTTCACTTACTTTTGGGTCGAATGGTGGCCAACATCACTCAACCTACTTGCTCAAACCCACATAAAGCATTATCAGGAATGAAGGCTTCAGCAAAAAAACAAACAAAAAGAAAACCAATACAATTAAATGTCACCTTCCTGGCAAAGGCCAAGTGCTCCTCCCTCCAGTTCATATTCCTAGACTGTGGAAAAATCAAAATGAACTTATATGTCTACACAAACAAATTAATAGACAGTTTGGTGAATTCTACTCAGCCCTATATGCAACCAGAATAGCATATACACTTCAGGACCTAACTAATACTAGGCTCAGCGTAATTTCCTAGATGCCCTGTTCACAGAGGAATAAATAACAAAAGCCATTCGCTCCTCTGCAAACAAAATCCCAGGCCCCAAAGGCCCACCCAAAGATTGGTATAAACACAATGTGGAGGCAATGGCCGCTAAACTTGTACTTACCTAAGCACTTAACCAAGGTTACTGGATTCTATGAGGGAAGCATTAATAAATGCTTTCACCAAACCTGGCAAAGATAACAGTTTAATGGACTGAAAAAATCAAATATCTAGAAATTGTAATTCAGTACCCTTTGCATAACTAGTAATACTTGACCCGACCCCTATAATCCAAACTATGACCACTAAATTTAAGGTGTGGTGATCACTCCCATTAAATCTAGTGCGGTGCACAAACTTAGATAAAATGATCTATCTTCCAAAATTCTTATACGCTTTACACTCATCACCAATATATATTTCCAAAACACATTTTTTATCTTTATAGTCTTTAATCCATGTGTTTATTTGGAACTGAAAGGTGCCATTTATTAACAGTGTCAGTTTGCAAGCACACAAAGACTTAGGAGGCCTATCAGTACCGAACCTCCAACATTACGTCTGGGCAGCTCAAATGATATACAGTAATGACTGGTTCAATACATCAGTCAAAAATAAGACAACTGCCCTAGCTATGGCATTACAGGGATTTTAGGAAGGGTTAACCAATCAACTATTCAGGCTCGCCCTATATAATTGTAACAAAAATTCTCCTCTGGAGATATAATTAATAATCCAGCATAAAATAAAGGTGCTCTATCACCAGTTTCATCCAATACACCTCTGTGGTTTAAAATTCTACATGATTATGTACATGCACTATGGTGGGACAAGAGAGGGTTTACATATGTTTGCCATTTATTTGAAAACAGTACGACTGTCTCCTTTGAACACTTAAAAAGTAGTTTTGAGGTAAACAATCACCACTTTTATAGGTTTCTTACTCGTTGGCATGCAATTCAAACACAATTTGGATCACAGACTGTCTATACAAATCCCTCTTCTTGAAAATCTACTGCAATTATTAGCTGTCCCCAAACAGATGATGAGCATTTACCACCCCTGCTTTCTTTGTCAGGGCCTGCTCTCGGTGGTACAAAGACTTGCCATTCCTAACAAAAGTGGACTTCGAGTACACAGGATCTTCGTTCAGAATTCTACTTCATTCACAGACTATATTATACTCTCTACAAGATGTACAAGTTTGGAGTCAGTCACTCGGCCCATTGTTACTATTGCTTTGAAACAACAGCGATTGTGCTTCATGTTTTCTGGACATGGCCCAAAACTTTCATCTTACAATTTGGGAGCAGATCCACTCTCTGCTGATGGCAACTTTGGGCCATAAATTGCCATACCTCCCAGAAATGTATCTGCTTGCCCTAATGTGTTTGCCAAAATCTGGGGGCCTTGACTGACAGCGGTTCCAAACTGGGTATAGGCCTGTTCCAGATATGTTGTAGCTTTGTACCATGTTTTGCTCAATATATAATTACTGTAATCCAACTTCTATGTTAAGAGAGCTGGGTGGTGGGGAGGTAAGAAAGGACTTATGTGTGTATGTATATGTATGTATGCATTAGTGTATGCGATAAATAGGTTCATACAGAAGCATGTTGCTTCATGTGTTTGTCTTTATTGTTATTTTAAAAAATGCTAAATATCTGTAAAAATTATTTCAGGGTGAACCTTGCAATAATAGCAGCCCAAATATATGCTCAATTAATATATACTATATCTTCAATTTAAAAAATCAAGTAAATGTGCAGTAAAATAAAAAAAAAACTCATTAAACTAGGTGGTAACTGTGAGTTAGGTTACTTTTTCAGGCTTATATGAACTCATTAATTAAAACAAAAGACTGCAAATCAACAGTGGTGAATAGATTACAGTACATGTTCTCAGACAGGAGCCAAGTCCTTCACAGTGTCTTGTCCTCTTCTACCCCCAAAGTATCCATGTACGTTTTTTCACTAGCTCGTTATTATTATTATTATTATTATTATACAGGATTTATATACTGCTAAGATTTTGTGAAAAGACTTTACAATATAAGGGAGACATAACAGTTACAATACAATTCAAGACAAGATGGTAAGGAGAGCACATGTTGTATTTCCCTGACATAGCTCCAAAGGCTATGTACTTCTGTTCCACAGATATGTGGAAACACAATTTTATTTGATTCATGAAATATGTGTAATTACAAAGTAACCCCATGGTTTCCTCATTGCAAGTTTATATAAGAAATGTGACAAGATAATAAAGCAAATGCCAGTATGTCCCCAACCCTGAATTTTTCCACAGATCGCGGCCGATACCGATGCTTGTATCGGTATCGGTGCATCCCTAATGCCCACCGACACATCTGATCTCTACGAACACCAGTCGCAAAATGACAGCTCTGCTACCCGATGTAAACAAAGGGCTGGAGCGAGTCATGACATCACAGGACTTGCTCTGCCCCTTTGATTACATTCCTTTAGGAGACAGAAAGCTGTCACTGAATAGGATCAAATGGGCAGAACAAGTCATGTGATGTCATGACTCGCACCACCCCTTTTGTTGACATTCAGGAGCAAAGCTTTAATTTTTGGCCCGGTGTTTGTCAGCATTGGACGTGTTGGCAGGCATCAGAAATGTATTTGTTTTCGTGAGTCAGCGGCCTTCGTCTATCGTGATTGACAAGGATCTACTGTACATCACTAGTCTTTTATTAAAGGAATTGTCAAAACCTGTGTTGTAGTTTTTTTTAATTTACATTTTGAATGTTTATTTGGTGATTGGTAGGAGTAACAACAACCTCTTACTCATTCACGAGGTGGGGTGGGATCTGGGTGCCCCCTGCTAAGCCTGATGAAGGGACCCTGTGCGGTCCCGAAAGCGCTTGTTGATCATATGACAAAAAACTTCAATAAATGAAGCTTTTGCTATCCTAAAAGAACTGGTGTGCTGGTGAAATTTCTATAATTTTTCAGATTCTTGTAAGCCCCCCTGCCCACAGACTCCCACAACCACCAGGCCAGGGTTGTAGGGAAGAGGACCTTGTCCTCATCGACATGAGGACAAGGTCCATCAATGTAATCCCAAAGGGTCTGGTAGGAATTAGGGAGGGGACTCTATGTTGGGTTTTTTTTTTACGTTTAACAACACAAGTTCATTCAGAATGACATTTGGAAAAAGTTTTTGATGCATCCGAATTTTGTTAACAGAAAATTTGGATACATTCAGATTTGTTATTTCTTTCATTCAGAAATTCAGATGCATCTGAATGTCCGAATTTGCTGATATTCGTCTGAATTTAAATTTAAATGCGGAATGTAACGAATCTCACATGTCTTATATATATGAAAGGGCTATGGTTGAGGGCTATGGTTGATAGAGAAGGATAAATATTTTGTTAAGGGGATGAAGTCACAATTTGTAGTGATCTGGAGAGATTTATACATTGGATTTCTGGGTGAGTCAAATATATAGCCAGCCTGCTGTGTGAATGTGTTATTTTACTATAGACCTCTGTGACCTCAGTTAGAAAATCTGTATGTTTAAAAGCCTATAGTTTAGCTGTTCTTTGTTCAAAACCTCTGATCACACCACAGGGGACATTGCTAATCTGTAAGACTCACCACTTGAAAATGAATGAAAAGAAAAGCTCACAGATTGTTATGATCCACAGCATTTTATCTAGACTTTATCTATCTATCTATCTATCTATCTATCTATCTATCTATCTATCTATCTATCTATCTATCTATCTATCTATCTAATGTAAGTTTGATTGAGATTTATTATTAATTTTATATTTAATTTCTTATCTACAGTGTTTTTCAGGATCAAATGATTATATATGATAAGTTACTAATAACATCACTGCTCAGATGATGTGGAGGAGTTATGGTGCCTAATGCTAGTTGGCATGAGGAACACACATAAGTGGAAAGTAGGGTTGAGCTAGATGTTCGAGCCGAGCGTGAGTTTGACTCGAACATTGCTAGTTTGTGTGTTCACCAAACGCACAAACTATCAGGGCGTTCGGCGGGCTGTTCGCCCGCTGAACGCCCCACAAGTCATCAGGTCAGGTGCAAGACTTTGTCCAATCAGGGCACGGAGAACTGTGAGAGCCATGATTGGGTAATCATTTGTTTTTCCACATGCTCTGGAACTGAACACTGTGGTGTGAACTAGAGCCCAAAATACCATTGGAATACATTGGATGCAGTTTTGATGCGTTCTGTAACTGCTCTGCTCTGCACTTGGTGAGAACAAGCCCTTAGGGGGAACCCCATACACTTTTTTTTTTTACATGGGGTCCATCCTAAAATTCCTACCAGACCTTAAGGGTCTGGTATGACTTTTGGGGGGAACCCATGCTTTTTTTTTTTAATGGGGTCCCTCCTAACATTTCAACCAGACCTAAAGGTTCTGGTATTGTTTGGGAGGGGGAACCGCACGCTTTAAACAAAAGTAATTTATTTTCATTACGAATGTCAGTTTTGCTGCAGCAGGTTCTATGCATTGTACAGATGCGCCACGGTACAAGCAGTTTAAGGGGACCCCCCAGGCACAATATTTAAAGGAATTTTTATTGTTACCCTTTAAGTAATGTTAAAATTACTCTTCCTATAAAATCTGTATTTTTTACAAGTTTTTTTTCCATTGATTCATGTCCCCCAGTGCAGTACCCCAAATCCCCATACACTTTTTATGGCCAATAAATTGCATATAAGGCTTTAAAATGGGGACATTTCATTTTCAAAGTTCTACCCCCATAGACTTGCATTGAGTTCGAGTTCGTATTCGAACTTTTCCCATGTTCGAAAGTTCGAATTCTTACCGAACACATGTTCGGCTCATCACTAATGGAAAGTCCTAAGAGATATGCTTAATTTCCTGCTCAAAATTTGATATTTCAAGTAAAACACCCAAAAACAAAAACACACATAGGAAAATATATTTAATATAAATGTAATATATAAATATATTTTATATACACTATATTGCCAAACGTATTGGGACGCCTGCCTTTACACGCACATGAACTTTAATGGCATCCCAGTCTTAGTCCGTAGGGTTCAATATTGAGTTGGCCCACCCTTTGCAGCTGTAACAGCTTCAACTCTTCTGGGAAGGCAGTTCCCCAAGGTTTAGGAGTGTGTCTATGGGAATGTTTAACCATTCCTCCAGAAGCCCATTTGTGAGGTTAGGTACTGATGTTGCACGAAAAGGCCTGGCTCGCAGTCTCCACTTTAATTCACCCCAGAGGTGTTCTATCGGGTTGAGGTCAGGACTCTGTGCAGGCCAGTCAAGTTACTTCACCCCAACCTCGCTCATCCATGCCTTTATGGACCTTGCTTTGTGCACTGGTGCGCAGTCATGTTGGAACAGGAAGGAGCCGTTAGGGGACACGTCCATCGAATTTCCAGACAGAGAAGTGTGATTCGTCACTCCAAAAAACACGTCTCCACTTCTCAAGTGTCCAGAGGCGGCGTGCTTTACACCACTGCATCTGATGCTTTGCATAGCACTTGGTGGTGTAAGGCTTGGATGCAGCTGCTCGGCCATGGAAACCCATTCCATGAAGCTCTCTACCCACTGCTTTTGTGCCAATCTGAAGGCCACACGAAGTTTGGCGGTCCGTAGCTATTGACTTCTGTGCGCTTCAGCATCCTCTTCCCCCGCTCTGTCATTTCACGTGGCCTACCACTTCGTGGCTGTGTTGCTGTTGTTCCCAGTTGCTTCCACTTTGTTATAATACCACTAACAGTTGACCGTGGAATATTTAGTAGCAAGGAAATTTCACGGATGGACTTATTGCACAGGTGGCAACCCATCACAGTACCAGGCTTGATTTCACTGAGCTCCTGAGAGTGACCCAAATGTTTGTAGAAGCAGTCTGCTAATTTCCTGGTGTAGGAAAACGATAAAGTCCTGTTTAGATGGTACCATATTGCAGCTACTGTACAGTCAAACAAAACTACGCCCACAACTGTTTTCAGGAGAAAAGTTGCACAAATAATGATCATGTCAGCAGGTTCAGTGACTCTGGGTTAGAGTCTGTAACCTTGTTATTATGATCCTCTTTTGCAAATTGCGTAAAAAGAATTCATGAATATGCCGGTCCCTGATCTTCACATCTGTCAAACAAACTTTAGCTCAGTCCCAGAAAACTCCATCTATGAGTTTTGACCAAGTTTAAATCAGACTAAGTGGTATAATAGTTATTGAAAAACTTACTGCAGTTCCTGATACCCATAACTAATTCATTCACGGCCTTTGGAATTTAATACAATCCTTTGCAAGGAAATTTTCCCCTAGCTTAGTGAATGTAGTGAAACAATACCGCGTGCAAGGAAATTTTCCCCTAGCTTAGTGAATGTAGTGAAACAATACCGCGTGCAAGGAAAATAAAAATAAACAGTGTTTTTGCTTGCACATGATTGGATGATAGAAGTCGGCAGATCATCATCTCATTCATTAAGCTAAGGGAAGATTGAAAAATGAAAAATCCCTTGCAAAGTAAATAGGTTAATTGCCATTAGTAAAACAACTCCTATTCATCTCTTTCTCCTTACAGATGTTCTGTAGAGAAAGAGCTACAGCGAAAGTTACCCAAACAAGTGATCACTGTGATATGCTGTGATCGGGAGCCCCTCCTACTCCTTTTGGCTGTGATTGCTACCCTAAGACCAGGAGCTGTCGGCAGCAGCTCAGATACAGTTCTGGGCATACGCAAGTGAGTGTGCTTCCAGCACAAAAGTGGAGTAGGGATTGGGAAGTAGGAAGGCATGTTATCTTCCGATGTATATTGTGACATTTGTAGCATACTCAAAACAAATAACCAATTAATAGAGAAAACAGATTGCAAGCAACCTAGTGCATTATCAAAAGGAGCAGAACACCTAGTTCGGATTCTCAGCCACCATATATCTCTCATACTCCCATATTTGGCTTTTTGCCCTGAATGTATACCCATAGTACTGCACTTATGGTTTTAGGTTGTTTGATTATCAAATAAGCAAAACTTGCATCACTGGCTCCACTCAGGATACAATGTCCATATTGCAATCCCTTTGTCCAATCAGGGCACGGAGAACTGTGAGAGCCATGATTGGGTAATCATTTGTTTTTCCACATGCTCTGGAACTGAACACTGTGGTGTGAACTAGAGCCCAAAATACCATTGGAATACATTGGATGCAGTTTTGATGCGTTCTGTAACTGCTCTGCTCTGCACTTGGTGAGAACAAGCCCTTAGGGGGAACCCCGTACACTTTTTTTATTTTTTTTTACATGGGGTCCATCCTAAAATTCCTACCAGACCTTAAGGGTCTGGTATGACTTTTGGGGGGAACCCATGCTTTTTTTTTAATGGGGTCCCTAGAACCTAGTGCATTATCAAAAGGAGCAGCACACCTAGTTCGGATTCTCAGCCACCATATATCTCTCATACTCCCATATTTGGCTTTTTGCCCTGAATGTATACCCATAGTACTGCACTTATGGTTTTGGGTTGTTTGATTATCAAATAACCAAAACTTGCATCACTGGCTCCACTCAGGATACAATGTCCATATTGCAATCCCTGTTTAAGCACCACCCTCTTAGAGGGTTGTTTGTTTGAGATATCGTGGAGCAAGAACAGGCTTGTGTGGTCTGCACCCAAAGTTCCTGGAGCTGCTTGGAAATCGGATTGGGGCTTGGAGCGGTGAGACAGCATTTGATTTATAGCATACTATTTTTTCGAGATGCGTCTACATTCTTTAAATCTGAATTTGTTGAAATATGCTTTAAACAATAATTTTACTTTATAGAAGTCTATGCTTAAAGAGCAATAATGTTTTCCTCAAGTTTAAGTATTCACAGAAAAAAAGTCTGGTCACAGACCCCAAGTTCATGGAAAAAGACCCACCCCTTCTTCCTTGTCATTGTTGTTGAAATCCTTTAACATCCTGCTCATCATTGTTTTGGTATTGTTTATAGTTGGTACTTGATTGTCCCTGTTGGTTTATTTTTTTTAAATATTATTGTGTTACTTTGTAAAGCTTAATAAAGATGTATTGAATGAAAAAAGAGGTCCAGCACTATTACCTAATTAAAATAGATACCTAAGGCACATGTATTATTACATGATCAAACCTGAGGGCCGAGTAAAGCTAAACATTTGCTTTAATCCCACCCGCATAGCAGCACATGCTCCATGAGTCTTCACTCCCCCACACTTCTGGTCAGCGTTAGGGGCAATAAAAATTTCAAGAACTTCTGAGTATGGAGGAGTAGGTTTACTCACTTCATGTGATAGCGCTGGTCCTTGGTGATTAGCCCAGAGCCTTAGTCCTCTGTAAGCTCTGACTTGTGGCTTACACAGGGTCACTTTCTTTGCTCCCAGCAGTCCTACATAGACAAAGCACAGATTAACTTTAAAGTTAGAGAAATATGGAGGCTGCCATTGCCAACCGCCCTCTGAAAATACGATAGGACTGTTGCTGAAAATACTAGTGCTGTTGTGCTGACTGAACTGTTTTAATGCTCACTGACCCAGACTGGGTATACAGATATGGGAGGCTAAATAAATAGCAGATTCAAAGTATTAAAGCAAGTGGAATAACATTATAGCCAGGTAACTAGCATTTGCAAAAGAAGAGCTCACTAGTGACAGCCTCCATATTTCTCTCATGACAGGTAAACTTACATTATACTATACTGTATTTATAAAAAATACTTGATAACTTAACTTAAATTGCAGTCTCCAGAATGTATTAACCTAGTCATTGAAAACAATAAAAAATGCACACATTTCCAACACAAAATACATATATACAACAAAAGGGCTTCTTTAAAAAATCTTGCTTTCACCAGACATTCACTGCAAGTGACTCTTCCTGGTGCATGTGTTCTAAATGACAGTGGTTTCTTCAGCTGCAGTGACTGTTTGGTGAAATTAATTCCATTATAAATATGCCCCTTATAATAAGAGAACATGGTAGACACATGGTTCTGTAATTATATACCTTTTTTTAGTCATGCTGACAATATCAGTGCAAAACAATCAAAACAAAATAAATCATAAAACCAAAATTGTGCAGTGATTGCCAAGAGCAGCAATCCATATACTGGAATGTAAAATAAATAAAGTGCACACAACTTAGAAGAAAATAAAGGTAATGATAACTGATAACAATATTTAAAGGAAAAAACATATTACATTGGAACCACAAAAACAAGAGAAGGGAAGAGACCAGAAAAAAAAGAGTAATCAGCCCAGCCCAGTTAGCTGCTTCGTTCCACATCCTGGACAATTACATCAAGCAATAATCATTTCATTTCTATTGGTATCTTTATTCATCCAGTGGAAAAGCCATCTGATCATTGAACACTTTTACATATACTCTAATTTTGCATATGAATAAGATGTAGGCTGTAAGCTAGTCATTTCTCTTTCAAGGGATAGCACTCCCTAGAGCTCATTTACTGTGACAGCAATTGACATAGTTAATGGTATCATAATGGATTACAAAATATATATATAAAATTACTCAATGTTAATCTATGGGTCAATTTGTTACCTCCAAGTCCATCTAGGTCCGAAAAAAAAGACAGAAAAGAGTAAAAAGGATGTAAAGGACATTCGTCTGTCCATAGACCTAACATCGGTTCCTTTAGCTCCGTTTTTACCTCCATCACAAGGGAGAAGACTGAATAGACACTGATAGCACATCTTTTTAGTTCTGCTCCGATTCAGCAGGGAATCTTGTTATGGATACCCTGCTGATTAGAATGGATGCCATCTGTGTGAAAGGGGCTTTAAGCTGCCCACACACCTTACAATTTATCTGCAGATTTTCTGTGGTCAGATGGAAAAGGTGCAACAGATTCCTCCATCTACACTTAAAGGAGAACTATGGGGTCAGTGCTTTTCCCCATAGTTCTCCTTAGGGTAACGGGAGGACACAAACTAGCGTCCTCCCGTTAACCTAAGCTCAGTATACCGCGAGCTACAGCTCGCGGTATACTGAGACGCCGCAGCCGGAGCGGATCCCGACTTAGATGACGGGATCCGCCCAGCTGCGTGAGTGACAGCTGGCTCTGCCTATCTAGAGGAAGAGCCAGCTGTACCTGCCCCCTCCCCCGTCCGTTCCGCCAGTCAGCGCTGGCAGATCGGAGCGGGGAGAGGGGAATCCAGCCCCTCCCCCTGTCACGGCAGAGAGCCGTGACAGGATCGAGAGGTGAGCGAACCCGGTATGTGTTCACTCACCTCCCGATCTACTGAGCCGACCTGTGACAGTCTCATTGTCACAGGTTGGCTAGAACTATGAGGTGAGTGAAAAGCACTCACCTCATAGTTCTCCTTTAACTGTGTGGATGGAGTAATCTCCACCTGGGCCAATCTGTTGCACTTTTTCCATCTGACCACAGAAAATCTGCAGATAAATTGTAATGTGTGTGGGCAGCTTTAGGCCTGGTTCACACCTGGGCGTTTTACAGCGCGTTCCTACACGCTGTATAACACTCAACATGCTAAACCAATGATTGCCTGTGGGCATGGTTCCCACCAGGGCGTTTTACAGCACGTAGGAACGCGCTGCAAAACGCCCTACGCCCAAAGAAGTTGGGGCGTATTTGCCGCGCGTATCCATTAGGATACAGTCGGATAGCCCTCGGAAACGCGCGTTTGTCCCATGTTTCTTTTACCGCAAATCGTGGTAAAAACCTGCGGCACGAAACGCGCGGCAAGCGTACAGATTCCGTATGCCTAGGTGTGAACCCAGCCTTAGGCTTTGCACTCTCTACTTAAAAGAATTATGTCTTGTTCACTAAATACGCATATTTTACAGCACCAGAGTTTATACTTTCTGCTATACCTTCTTCTAGGAACTATATTATGCAATGTATATACCTTAGTCTGCATATAATAAAAAACGTTCCTAATGATTTATCAGTGTTTTTAAAACCAAAAGGAATTCTGATAATTGTATGCAGCTGTCCACCAGTGTACTGTGCTTGTATCCTTGACCCTTCATCCTCAAGTCTACAAGAAGTCCATACACTGTCCATGACTCAGCAGGAAGAAGACTAATTGGTGTGCAGAGATCCATAGCTGCATCTGGAAAGTAATCCTATACTGCCCTACTATACACCTGTCACAAACATTATCCTGCTAATCTTTATAGAATCAGGTGGGATTTATGGCATGAAATGCACATTTTTTTCAAGACATGGCATTGCATCAGTATGCGTACTCAAAACATGTATTGTGAACTTTATTGCACAGGTGTTTTATGAATTAAATGAATAGGAAAAAAATCAAGTCATCAAATTCTAGACAGACCATGATAAACGCCATACTAATAGAAACGGTTATCAACAGTAAAGCAAACCAGCATTTTACTGAAGAGGAGCAAAAAATCAATCGGTCAGGTTTGAACACTGTTCCTGAAGAAAGTGGACCCTGGAAAATTATTCACAGTCTATCTGAATGATATGCAACAAATGGTGTATATGTCATAGATATTATTATTATTATCATTATACAGGATTTATATAGCGCCAACAGTTTGTGCAGTGCTTTACAATATACGGAAGACATTACAATCACAATACAATTCAAGACAAGATGGTAAGGAGAGCCCTGCCCGTGAGGGCTTACAATCTAAAAGGGAGGGGCAAGTGATACATGAAGAGGTAGCTGTGTGGGCATGAATTGTTTGAGAACGTGATGGTTGAGTGAGTGGTTAGTTTGAGGTGGGATAGGCTTCCCTCATATAAGATATAAGAAATATATTTAGTATGGTTCAATCAGGAGCCCCATGCAAAATTTTCATGGGGCCCCAAAATGTATTGATATTTAGTATGGTTCAATCAGGAACCCCATGCCAAAATGTTCATGGGGCCACCAAATGTATTGACCTTTCTCTGCAGTACCTGGCATTTTGCATTGGTGGCCAGTGTCTCCTTTATCATAATAATTTCAACCCCCATTAACATCTATCCCCTAAGGGAGGACGCGGCTGTACGATGTCATACAGACACCCGAACTGCACATCCATGCGGGTACGGGTGTCCGCACTTGGATGCAGACAGGATCCATACTATCTGCGTCCAAGTGTGGACACCCGTACCCACACGCATGACACCGTACAGCCATGCCCTCCTATAGGGAAGAACAGGCTGCTCCGCAAAATCACACGCAGCACCTGCCCCTTCCGGGATCAGTTGTTTACGATCCACATGAATGATAGCTGCTGCATCAACCCAGGCCATTACATCTATATTCAGTATAACATGACACAGCACAATAGCGTGCTACCTTATTCTTCTGTATGGTCCATGTCATTAGCACTTTTCTAATAATGGCTATACAGCCATATTTCTGTGCTATCCCTCTCCTACTCAGAGATTTTTACAGCATGCAATGACTATGGTTGTACAGTGAGGTAATACATTTGGCACCATTATTTCACTATTATAGCATAATGAAAAGGAATACTGTAAAGCAGCATATTTGCCAAGGAGACATTGCATTAACAATTATATGTGAGCGTTACTGGCAGCAAATAGAAGTGGAATTTATTCCTGACACCCCAGGAGGCGCAGGTTACATAACCATTTGGGTAGTTTTGCTGATAAATATAAAGTTTACGAACAGCCATGAAAAGTTGACTATTTTGCCAAACAAAAAAAAGAGAACTGTAAAATATTTACATCACATTGGCCCTTTGAACTTGCTATGTGAACGAATCATAAAATAACTAAGATTATATTAGGGTGGCTGAATAAAGTGAGATGTTTGGAAGCAATGCAACACATGTCCATTGCATGTGTGGGAATTAAAGTGAACCTGTGAGGATAGAAATCAATGCTCCAGGGGGTTATTTTTGAGACCCCTGTAATCAATTTTTTAAAATGCAGGAAAAAATCACAGAAAATCAAGTATTTTAAATGTTTATTTGCAGCATTTTTCCTTTTCATAAATTAATTTATGCACTTGCAATATGCCTTTGAACTTGCTAGAGAATTGGACAACTCTAGGAGGTATCAAAGCCCCAGCACAGTTCCCTCCCTGCATGTCATAGCCCTCTCCTCTGGGAGTGTGTAATTACTATCTGTGCTGGCCCAACACCGCTCCACTCCCTTTAACTTCCTACATAACCTTTTATATATACTATAGAGTGTCACTTAAAGGGTATCTATGGTGAAAAACTAGGGCTGGTAATGATTAAAATGTTCTTGTTCGATTAATCGAAAACATTTTAAATCGATTAATCGATTTATTTCGATTAATTATAACGCACATACAAATCCAACTACTTTGGCCTATACACATACAGCACAGCAATGAAGTAATAAAATGAACTAGGATCACACTACTAGGAACTAGGAACTAGGATCACACTAATCCAGCACGTTATTAATCTCGCGTGCCCCATTCAATATGGCCGCCACTTGAGTGGGGGAACTTCCTACATAACCTTTTATCTATACTATAGAGTGTCACTTAAATTGTATCTATGGTGAAAAACTAGGGCTGGTAATGATTAAAATTTTCTTGTTCGATTAATCGAAAACATTTTAAATCGATTAATCAATTTATTTCGATTAATTATAACGCACATACAGATCCAACTACTTTGGCCTATACACATACAGCACAGCAATGAAGTAATAAAATGAACTAGGATCACACTACTAGGAACTAGGAACTAGGATCACACTAATCCAGCACGTTATTAATCTCACGTGCCCCATTCAATATGGCCGCCACTTGAGTGGGGGAACTCAGAATAATAACGTGCTGGATTAGTGTGATCCTAGTTCATTTTATTACTTCATTGCTGTGCTGTATATGCATAGACCAATAACGAAGGGGGAAGGAGTCCGGTGATGTCACGGACATCAACGTCATCGGACTCCTCCCCCCTTCCATTCATTAGCCGTCACGGACATCGACGTCACCGGACTCCCCCCTTCCCTTCGTTAGCTGACGGAGCCACTTGGGGAAGGGGGGGAGGAGTCCGGTGATCGCCGACGGGACTCCCGGAAGCCGGGGGAGAGGTGAGTGTTTGCATTAGCGATCAAAATAATTTTCATCGATCAAAAAGTTTCACGATTAATCGAGAAATGAATCTTTAATTTCCACAGTCCTATGAAAAACTAAAAAAATAAATAAATGTATTTCTATATTAAATTTCCATAAGTTGAATCCCATTCCTAATAACCATATCCATCTAAAAGTTTGTAAATTTGAAGCATGTAGTAGAAGGATGTATGGCCTTGATGCACTGACACAATTTCACTCAGCCCTGTGAATATGTAATTCCTTGTGTCCTAGCTCTCAGAGAGTCTGCCTTCTGAATTAATACTCAACGTCTGAACAATGTAACATTATCATTGCTTGCTGGAAGCGATGCATGATGGCATATGTAATCTTGAGAAACCGAGATCACATCAGGCAGCACAGGAAGCGATGCAAAGCACACTGGGAACCCAGGAAGTTGTTGAAAGTGATGGGCAGATGGAAGGCAACACTCACTATATAAAAGAGATTTTTTTAGTAAGCTTTGATTGCATTATGTCAGGGGCAGGGGCAGGCAGCAATCAATAGAGAAGTCCAAACAAGCTGGGTCAAGCAGGTAACAGGAATCAAACAGAATGCAGGCACACAGGAATACTAGATGAAAGACAATCAGCAATGGGGCAAGGGCAGGTTCGTTTTTATATGCTAAACTATTAGGTTAGAGGTGTCCTTTCCAAGTGTTTTCGTGCACTTCCAGTTTTAGCGTGTTTTCGCTCACTTCTGCGCATGCCCACTATGGCATGTTTTCTGGCCACACGAATATTTGGTTTATGCGCATGTGCAGGTGCCATTTTACCCTTATAAGAGTGTTGTCACCAGATAGCAGGAAGTGCCTAGACAAGGAACATCATGGCATAATGACCAGGCAATTATTTTAATAAAAGCTTAAAGAAATTTTTTTTCTGTTTCGAACTGCATAAAATAAGAAGGACAAAATTATTAAAGGTGAATTCCAGGATACAAGTCAATTTTCGGCATTATATCCATTACATCTGTACATAATAAAGCTGTTGATGTCATCTGTTTAAGGCCTGTGCCTTTATACCTTTTAAGGAATAAGCGCATCTATGGTTTAACAGAGGAGGAATCCAGCAAGCAGTGCTGTCACTGTGCAAAGCCAATTGTGGAAACAATTCCCATCATGCAATGCGAATTATAGTTATGAATGGAAGTGAATGTGAGTTGAATTACGGGGCAGCTGATTCAGCCATTGCCTGCCTTCTGTCTATAAAGTAATGCAATGATAGTGGGCAGGTCAGACCGGGAGTGTGAGACTCCTGACACCTCCCACTACAGCGAGTGGCGACGAAAATTAAATTACTGCTCACTGATAATACTACTACACGAGGAATCCTACAAGATGGAACACTAGTGGAATAATGGGCATAGCGGCCACTGCTCTTATACAACAGAAATTAGGTGCACACAGCCCTTCCAGAGGGGATTCCTTAGTGGGGGAATTCCTGTATTTGGAAGCATGGAGGAATCGATTAAAGCGGACCTTTACCCCCTTTCACTAAAAATCACATTTGGATGCAGCTCTGCATGCTGAAATGAAATGATCTCACATTGATTTAGATAAAAAAATAAATATATGCTTTTACTCACAATTATTGTTTTTCCACTACCCGGTCCCCTTGGGCATTAGTGATGTAATGTGCCCAAGCAATGCATCCTGGGAAGGTTACATCAGTAGAGCATTGCTGGGAAATCTCATCTGTAATCTCGAGATCTCAGGGGAAGAAATGCCTTTCCCTGAGATCTTTTGAGATTACAGTTGTGCATGGTCACATGTCCTAGTCACATGTGCCAGAGTTCCAGGAAGTAAAGGGAGATATATGAATCTGCCCTTAGTTAAAATGGCCACTGTCAGAAGACTGGAGAAGAAAAGAGAAACAAAAAAGCTGGCAATTATCTAGAAGTATGTATTTGTAGATTGTTTGTATATTGTCATTACTAAACATTTCTAAAGGTGTGTTTGTTGTCATTTTAAAGATATGGGTAAAGTTCCGCTTTAAAGGTGAGAAATGTAATTTTTAGCAATGAAAAAACTGCCTGCAGTTCAGCTTTATAGCCAGGGATATTCCAAATAATTGAGCTTCACGTAGATGCCGGGAAACCTTTGGCTTGGACTGTTCTTGCACAATTACATAGTTAGTCAGGTTAAAAGAAGACACAAGTCCATCAAGTTCAACCAATGGAGGGGAAAAATGAATAAATAAATAGAAAACTTCCATAAACAGAGCTCTATACTCACAGCTGATCCAGAGGAAGGGAAAAAAACCCTTCATGAATCAGTTTGCTCCAACAGGGGAAAACAAAATCCTTCCTGAGCCCCTAACAATCGGATATTCCCTGGATCAACAATCTCTTATTACTTCTCAAATGTTAATACATTATCTATTATATTCTGTGCACTTAGGAATAGATCCAAAATTGTATTAACAATTAACTGAGGTAGCGAGTAGTCCATGAGGAATCCTACTCCACATTTTCACAGCTCTCACTGTGAAGAAGCCTTTCTGTATGTCAGGGGCGTCCCGAGGCCGGGTGTCACCCGGTCTCCAGTCCGGGGGACACCCCGCCGGCACGTAATCGTGCGTGTGTGGTCATCTTGGTGATGGACGCCGGCAGAGAGAGGAGGGGACGTTCACCCGGCTGGTTAAGGTAAGCCGCCGGGTCCCCTCCTCTCTCCTGACACTGTCGTGCTCTCGGTCCATGACCGAGTGCTCGACTTTTTAGAGGGGGGGACACCAAAATGACTGTCAGCCATTTTGGTGTCACCCCGATGCAGGCCGGACCCCCCGCACCCTCTGCTGTGTGTGAAGGTTAGACCTCTTTACCTGCAGACGCAAAGAGTGCCCCCTTGCTCTTTGCAGTGACCTTAAAGAAGAACTATACGCATATTACAAAATTAATCCTTATAGTGGGACTACCCCCGCACTGCAATGGTTAAGTGCTCGCTTTGGTCTAGGGTCTAAAATACCCGATCCCCACAACCTCTTCTTCCCCAGCTCCGGAGGTCTAAGGACCTGTGACGTCATTCAGGGGCGTAACTAGAAATCACAAAATTTTGCATGGGGCCCCGTAATTGCTAGTTATGCCACTTGCAGAGCCCCAGCGGAGAGTGACCCTGCAGAGCCCGCCATAGACTCTCTATAGTGGGGTCTGAGATCTCTTACCTGTCAGCGCCTCTGTGGTCGCCGGGCCCGCCTCCTCCATTCCGAACACCGCCCTGTTCAGGGCCGCTATGGCATGTGGGGGTGCTGGCTGTCACAGCTCCGCAGCGGCTATGAGGGGAAATGCGCCGTGGCCGCTGCTGAGCTGTGTCTGTGACAGCCAGCACCCCCACATGCCATAGCGACCCAGCCGGCCCTGGCCGGGCCCCCCTGAACAGGGCCCCATAGCGGCCGCCTGGGTCGCTATGGCGATTGTTACGCCACTGACGTCATTGCATCCATTCACTTGCATTGGACGTAAGGACACCAAGGGAAATTCCACAGCCAGAGCGGGGGAGACAGGTGGCAATAGACCAAAAGGAGCACTTAACCCTTGCAATGCAGGGATAGCCCCAAATGAGAGGGTTAATTTTGTACATGCCCAGAGTTTTTCTTTACAGTGAGTCATTTTGCTCCAAGTCCACTATAAGGACCATTTATTTATTTGCATATGGTGATCATGTTCCCCTTAAAGTGCTATTAAAGTCAAAATGTTTTAAAGCGTTTTAATTTGCTGATGAAATCACTTACAATGGATGCTGCTTCTTGATGTTTAGAAGTTTTAGTTTCCTGCAGTAATGAGCATTTTCCCTGATATCCTATATTAGGGTGCCTCCTTTCCCTTGCAGGGTCCTGTAGAGCCATCATTGTGCGCTAGTAAGCTATGTGTGTCTCATTAAACACACAGACACAGCAAGGCAAGCCTCTCTACCACTCCCTTCTCCAATCTAGTAGATGAGCAGCTGATGGACCCTGCTCTGTCCCTTGTGATCTTGTACTGGGCAGGAAGTTCAGGGAAGCTGAGCTAAGAGAGTTGGAGCTGTTCAGAAACATGATGATTGTATGTGCTTGGGAAAAATATAAAGCAATGCTATGTTGGGCAATGTATATTTGTTTGATCTGGATTCATTATTGAAAGTTTGAGTTTAATACTACTTTAATCACCTTCTCAAGAGAGAAGACATTCAGTTCAGATCTTTCCTCATCCTTTCAGTGAACTGGAACCCAAAACTAAACTTCATATTCCAGAAGAGGGTCACTAATGCTTTGTACAGGGGAAGGACTGGCCAACTAAAACCACGGTACACTGCATGTTTCGTTACTGTCCGCCCAACACATAACATCTACTCCACGTCCTCCTCAGCTCCACACTGCGCTCCCTGTACCTCCCACTTCTTATATAGACACGGGGAGGACCTGCCCTCCGGTGACGTCACGCTCAGGCAGCAGCCAATCGCAGAATGAGCTGAGCGCTCAGCGAGAAAGCCCAGGTTGGTCTCCTGAGTGTGTGTATATATATAATGCACCCCCGGACTGCGCTCTTTATCCACAGCACGGCACGGAGCCGCTTTATCTGCTTTGCTTCCCCTATTTCTACCTACTTTCTGCTCTCTCCGGGAAATGTGCCAGTGATCGGTGGCCATTTAAACGCTGCACGCTTTTAACCATTAAGCAATTGCCCCCCGCGTTTCAAGATGCCCCGGGGGCCCCTGACCGGGCTGCTCCTGACCCTGTGTGTGAGCGCAGCGGTACAAGCCGCCCCATCCGAGAGGACCAAGAGCCGCAGACAGGCACAGCAAGCAGTGCAACCTGTGATCGCTGCAGATCCCTCTCAGAGTAAGGAAACTCTTCTGGGGTGTTTGTTTTGGATGGGGGGGCTGGTAGGGTGCAGGCAACCTGGGGCTCTCTATTTGGTCTGAGTCTAAACCAAAAGATGTACCTCCACTATATTTGGAGAGCTCCAGATTACCCAATTGTTCTACATTCCAGGGTTCAGTATGACCTCCTCATATGATGGATAATACTAGACATAACTATTGAATTGCATATTGGAGGTAAAGCATAAGGAGGCTGCTGCCCTTGGCAACCAGCTTCCTTTTAACCTGCAAGTAGGTACTGAAACATAGGGAATGATGGAGGTTCTAAAACTTGTGACGTTGGTGTCCATCACAGGCTCAGCCAGACAATGGGCACAATTTCCCAAAGCTAACACACCAGTATAGGGTTCTTTTGTTATTTTTAGTCCAATGAAATGTGAAAATGAGTCTCATGCCTGAGAAAGTTCCCTGTGCTTCTCTTAAAACTTTGGATTGTTTTAATTAAATTCAATCTGGTTGCTATGGGAGCTGCATCACTTTTCCAAGTTTTTTTCTTTCTTGGGGGAAAAAGTGTGATTTGTTATGGACCATCCAGATTCCTTGTTTTTAAAACCCATTCTCTTTGTTCTGACTCTGGAACCTATGTAATCACCTTTTAGGACTGAATGGGACTGTGTTGCTCCCAATCACACTATTTCCCCCCAGACCTTTTGTCAACATTGCTAGATGAAGCAGTAGGCTTCTAAAAAAAATGCAGTACATCTGGTTTGCCTTTTGCTATCATATTGTAGCAGCGTTTGCCATTTTCAGACACACATTGGACTCATTGTTCTCTCTAATGGTCTACAGTTTTTATTCCCCCCCTGGTTCAAAATATTCCTCCTGGAAAAAGTCACACCTGATTCCCCCCCAAAGACCTATTCTGGCAGTCTGGATAAACAATTGTGTTGAAGTTGTTGCATCCTATTTCTTTTAAATAAATCTGACTGGTTGGTTAAATCTCCTTTTGTTGTTATACTTCCAAATGGAATTGTCAGTTTACAACAAAAGTACAACTCTGGGTGGAATATCTAACTTTGAAAGCTTAAGTGAACAAGCAGAAGATAGAAGCTGGTTGGTTGCCATAGACGACTGCTCCAGATTCT
>NW_017306691.1:1075909-1103542 GCF_000935625.1 Nanorana parkeri | reverse complement strand
TATAATGCAGCATATAATAATTGTGTTGTCTGAGGGGGATTTTTTTAAAACTGGAGCAGCTGTCCATGATAACCATTCAGCTTCCCTAATTTTTTAAAACCTTAAATGAACAAACTGATGATAGAAGCTGGTTACTATGGACAACTGCCTGCTCCCCAGTTTTGATCCCCCCCTCTGTGTCTTCATCTAAAAGTAAACTATTCATTGTTCTTGGTTATGTAAGATGACATTACTTTCCTAGTGTTTTCTCTAGCATTGCTGTAAAGAAATTTATTACTTGTCTGATCCCTGCACTGTAATGTTATAAGGGCTATGTATAAAAGAAAAGGAAAATGTGGAAGAAGTGAGTTGTTTCCCATGGTGACCAGTCACATTACATCTTTTATTCCTGGGAAATGGAACAAAGACTGTTTTGGTCGCCATTTGCAACTCTTCTCTTCCTTTTTACATGTTTCTATCTCATGTCTTCTGTTTAGCTGTCTCTTGGAACAATGACCCATCAACCAGGAAAAGTTTCTTACAAGGAACTTGCTTTTGTCAGGCGATTTACTGCTACATGATTCCATTAGCACACCCATCTCCTGAGGAGGTTAGCTCCAGATGTGTTACACCCAGATTAGTATGAAATGACCTTGTCTGTAATATTTGTTACACTATAGAATAATAAAGGAATATTTGTAGCATTCTGCACTTTAATATTGAAAACTTCAAGAAAAAAAAAAGGGCCATGGACTATAGCAACCCGTCAAGTTGAAGCTTTCACTGTCTAACCTCGGCAGTCCAGCTATGGTGAAAAGACAAATCCCATCATGTCTCTGCCTCTGGGAGTCATGCCGGTGGCTGCCAATACATCAGGGACTTGTAGTCCCACAACAGTTAGAGTGCCAATGTTGCCTACTCCTGGTTCAGCCTGTACTGGCATGACTAGTGTTTTCATAAAGCACACCCGTAGTGCCAAGCCCAGTGAGGATGTTCGTGTGTACAGGTTAATAAAACAAGGAACCACATACAGTTAGAATGGGCATTTTGTCTTATATCGTAGGTCTCTTATGTTGTCTGTCCATTCAGCTATGTCTGTCTGTTTTTTAGGAGGACCTGATTGGAAGCCCAATGTAACTCTGTAGGCAGCTGGATGTAAATGGATGTACTCCTGTTTACATCCGATTCCCCTAGACTCCATTTAGGTCTGGGGGGAAAAAAAAGGAAAGTTCCGTTTTGGCAGACCTGATCTTGTCCACTTACATCTGAGTGCCCATAGACCCAACATAGGTCCAGTTCAGTTTTTCGATGAAGGAAAAAAAACACTGAACAGACATGGATGTCACAAAATTGAAATTCATTCAGTTTTGCTTTGAATCCATGCATAGATGCCCTGCTGATCAGAATGGATGGCGCCAATGTGAAGGGGCCTTAAATTGCCAGTTGGCTAGATAATTATATTGCTTAAAGCCCAACTCTAGCCAAAACTCTTCCAAAACTTTTTAGGAAGGGTTAGAACCTGTTTGTTTTATGTCTATATCTCCTTTGCGATGTGCCCCCCATTACTTCTTGTTCAGATGATATAGGGTCAAACGGCAGATGTTGCTGGGTAATTCTTTCCAATGGAGACCTGGCCAAAATATACTTGAGTTTGAAGGGTGTGGTAAGATTAGAAAGCCTGGCATGTTTTTATTGTTACTTGTATTTTGCTATTCCAATGGCCCCCCCTAATGCCCCCCATCTTCTCCTAGTGTCACATGGTAGATCTCCCCAGTGGAATCGCCATAGTTAAATCCTTTCTGAAGTTATAATTCTTACTAGTCTTGTTCAAAGCTTTTAAAGAATATTTGCAGGGGCTCAACTTTAATTTTTAATAATACATTTTTAGATTAGGTTTATTGTGTTAACAGTGTCTTAGGGAGTGGCACTGTTCTGTATGCTTCCAAATCCCTTTGTTTATCATTATCTTTATGGGGTGTTTTGTTCTGCTGTATAATAACATAACTGGCTAGAAATAGATTTCAGCTACTAATGCATGCCTTTATCAGTCCAGCACAGAATAATTTTTGTATCCCATGTGGTTTTTGTGTCATAACAGACACCAATGGGCTGTTCTGGCAGTCATTTGATATCCAAGATGTTTGATCTGTAGCCATGCTGAATAGATTGTATACTGTAAAATATGTAATGATATGCCAAAAAAAAGCATAAATTATAGGGTTTCTATTATGCTTCCTCTTGTAACTCTAGCAGTCTTCGAAATACAAAAGTATCCCTGAAGGAAATTGGGTTACCAGAGGGAAAGGAGGAACAGAAGGCTGTAGGCTACAAAAATCCTAGAAATCCATTACGTGTTTTGTTAATGGGCGTAGAAAACAATGGGTGTGAGGTTGCCAGCAGTGTTAAACATAAGATGCTTTTTCTTCTGTCCTGTCATTTGCCCTATATAGCCTCTGGCTATCTAAAGTGCAATACTTATAGCACCTTTTGGCACTTTACACACCAGGCTTAAATGTAATTACAAGGCAAGTGTGAATTCAGGGAAAAAGTCTTTGTTCTTCACCCATCCCCTTCCAAGCTCCTTAACTTGTTTGGGGTAATGAACACATAAATGCCTCAAACGCCTTTAAGATTTTGTGATACAAAAGTGACGTTTTACTTTTGTCTTTTTTATAGTCTCTGTGGCTCCAGGTGGATCACTACATCTCCTTCAATATGCAGTCAAGAAGTATGGAGACTGCCATTTGCTTGTGTCTCATTCTGTAAATACTAGTTCCCTGGCTGTTATGCCGATCCAGGAGCTTTAATACATTTTAGGCCACTAACTTGGAGTAAGTAGGCAGACTAGGAGTTCTGACTTCTGGTCTGCCTGCTTGTTCCAGTTGAATGTCTCAAAGTATTGTATCTATAGGCAGCCAGGCAATAAGCATTTTAAAGAGTCCAATTGTATCCTCTATTTATTTCTCAGTACAAGTTTCCTTTTAAGGGATCTACAGATGAACATTTGCCTTCAGAGTCCATTTAGAAGAGTTTGTATGGCAGTCCCTCAATGACCTAGGCTTGGTCTGCTTGGGCAAAGTTGATTGACCTGCATGGATCTTCCTGACCAATTTCTGTATGCTCAGTGATATAAGCTTTGCTCCCATTAAGAACAAACATACAAATGTGTATGCTTGTGTAAAGATCGTGCAGAAGCATGATCATGCAGCTATATCGGTTGGCAACTAATGGCTATAAGTGGCTGTAGGCTCCAGAAGTTTAGAACATGCACTGGCGGTGGATCAACCACTGTCATTAAGGGCCGGTTCACACCACAGTACGTTGCAGTGTGATCACCCGAAATGCAGGCACATTAGTGGTTGCGTTCCGGTCCAGTGCGATCTGCAAAAATACTGCAAGCACTATCAAACCAGAGGCCAAATGCACTGGAACGTGGACTTTGTGGTGTGAACCGGCCCTGAAGCATGTGCACATGGACGATTCATCTACATTTAATGTTTGGTAAATGTCAGATTGCCTCCATTGTCTCCATTATAAATATGCCTCTAAGTAAATAGAACCATCCAATTTACTAAACATATATTGCCTCCAACATAAAGCAGAGGAAACCAATAAGAGTATATAAAAGTATATTGCATAAAAATAGTGTCCAATCTAATAGAAGACATTGCAGAACTTTATACAAAATGTTGCATAAAAATATGTTCTAGCCTATACAAACGTGTATTTTTGTTTCTTATAAGTTTATTACAATATTTAGGTGGATAACCAAATCTGTTGCACAATAGGTTGACTACAGTGTCATGCTAGCCAGTCCAGTCTTGCCACATGTAGCCATCTTCAAGCTTCTCCTATACAGACCATTTTATATATGTGTTGGTACCTTGTATAGGTGTTGGTTCATTTATGTAGGGAAATTCTCCTCTATCCAGTAAGTGTTGTTCAGTAATGACTAGAATGCAAAATCAATTGCACAGTGAATACAAATGCTTATGTACACGGCATTGCAAAGCATGTGTGAGCCATGACTTGTGGTTCCTGGGATGTCTGGCCTTGCTCAACACTTGAGTATGACTTTCCTGCCCTCTTACATACATGTGCATATCAAAAGCTTTCAGAATGCAGTTTATCTATACTCCAGTAGAGCAAGACTCCGTGATGTTTCTTGCAGATTCTACTGTATATTGGTTTTAATGCATGTGTTTTGGTCTATGTTGCCAGACGATTTAAGTGCGCATTTCAGTTGCACTTAACTGTTGGCAACAGTTATGCTGATAAAGGTGTTAAACTACTCGCATGCATGAGATGTGTTGCTTGATTTAGCCATTTGTCTCGTGTCTTCGGTGCAAGCAGACCCTGTGGGAGACTGGTTGTATTGTTCCCCTAGAAATCATCTGTCTGTGGTGTTTCTTGCCAGCTTCTTTGTCCACCATAGGCATGAGCCTGAGCATTTGTTTATGCCTGAATCTTGACAGCAAGGCCTCTACTACTAAAGCTAGATCATGTTTGCGCATCCAACTATCATCTGAGGTCTGTGACCAGCCTTTTCATTTTATATACTGCATCTGTTTTCACCTTTTTTGCATTTCAGTAATTCAATATTTCCTTGTCGGATATAAATATTCATAAAGGGGTAAACGCTTTTTTTTAATTGGTTAAACAGGGGCTCTCTGCTACTCGTTTAAAGGCAAGTTGAGTTAATTGGAAAATCATCTGAAATACTCTAGTGAAATATGATAAATTGTTTGTTTTACATGGGCTATTGACCTCAGTCCAGGAGTTTTATATAGGGTCTGTAGTCTACGGAAGCCCCCCTCCCCAACCCCCTTTTAGGTCTGGCTTTTACCTGACAATGAGTCCCTGCAGGCATTTGTCCTTTTCTTCCCAGGTTTACTGGGAAATCCATGCTTGGTACTTTTAAAAATCTTGTTTAATGTAGAAAACTCCCAGAAGCTGTGACATAGTTTTGTGTATTTGTTTTTGCCATGTCTTTTTCTAGAGCGGTAGTGACTTTTTGCAGCTGGCATTTGTAGATGTTTGACAATGAATGTATATTGCAGTTCACCTTTTATTTGGGCTATAATTTTGCATGATTGTTCCAATATTGGGGATATTCTATACTTTTTAATATTTACTAGGCAAATATAGCATTGTGTTACCACAAGAATGATAACCATTGGTTACCATGAGAATGATTTGTGGCAACTTTAGCTACTTGACCATATGGCGTCATTACTGTTACAACTAGTGAGAAGTACAGACTGGTAATAGAATGCAGATGTTTTATCCTGAGCGAAGGTAAGCCCTGCCAGAATAAAATGCACCATTTAAAGAGATTCATGCTAGCACAGTTGACATTGGTAAGAGATCACTTAATTCTGGGGCCCAAGGGCATAGGGTCAGTTAGTTTAATGTATTTAAATGTACAGAGATCAGGTAGTAGTATTTCTCATATTGCACCACAAATTGAAAATATTACTCCTTTTTGCATTCATTCCCTCCAAGGGAAGTGTGAATTTTAGACCCTTTTTTGCCACGCACATAACATGCCAGTGAATAAGTCCGGGCATCTCCTTTTGTCGGACTAATTTAGAGACTGTCCATAGATATAACTGCTACCCAAATTTTAGGCAGATTGGTTGGCAGTCTTAGGTCTGTTGGCAGTCCTATGTCTGTAGCCTATCTTCTACGTCAGCATAAACATTCATGCTGGTGTCCCAGCATAAATGTTTATGCACCAAACTCTCCTGGTTGTTGAATCATGCATGCATAGCTGTTATCTATGGTATGTGGCTACCTTAAATATAAGACCGCATTCTTAAAGGAAAACAATTGGGAGAGTCAAAGGCACTCTTCCCAATAGTATAAACAAGTCAGCTCTGTAGATCAAGAAGTGAGTGATCACAAACCATAGATCACTCAGCTCATGACTTCTCCCTGCTTAGAATGGTGACTGACGGTCACTGCTCTCTGCAGGAATCCCCCCTCTGTTCCTCCAGTGCTCATTGGAGGGACAGATGGGAGGGGGCAGGCACAGCTGGCTCTGGCTCTAGAGAGGCAGGACCAGCTGTCAATCAGGCAGCGTTGTGGATCCTAACAATATTGTCAGGATCTTTCCTGACTGCCTCATGGCTCTGCGCTGTCACCATATAGCGGGCAGTAGCCCACTAGCTACAGACTCTGGGTCATGTCCTCCTGTGACCCAAAAAGAGAACTAAAGTCAAAATAAAGGTTTGGCCATAGTTCTTTTTTAATCTAATACTAATCAGTATAGCTACGCAAGAGCAATAATTTTGTGTATTAGCCCATATCTATCTAAATATTTTTGTTTGCTGCAAGGATTTATATTGGGTAATGCGAGTTACTGCACACTATTTTCTTTAATGAGCAAGACCAGTTCAGGCTTCTGTGTAAAGTGCAGTAATCCATCTTTTCTTGTTCTTGCTGTTCTAAACCCGTGAAATCTGCCTGCTATGGTTTTTGGAACTTGCTCGGCGTTCTAGGGAATCTGTGCATATATATAAATATGTAGGCTTCCATTGCTGACACTGTTCAAATAACTTTAGTTCTCCATTAAGCTAATATAAATGTGCAGATAAGGAGTTCCAACTTATTTTGAGTTCCTTTTACAGCATACTTGTTCTGTTAGATTTACAAAATATTTAAGCCAAAGACCTACAGATAAGTAGCTAAGATTGGCAACGACAGCCTATATCCTGCATCTTCTAAAGGTACATTGGCAGATAGAGGGTAATGGGTCATGGAATGTGAGCCCATATGCATTAAAATTGTGTTGCAACTAACATTGCCTAACAACTGGAATCTATCAGTTCTGGAAGACTTATCTTTTTTATATTTTAGTGACTTTGTTCATAACGGGCTCCAGCTCTCATTAATTGAGCACTATAGACAAAATTAAAAGTTTAGCTTCAATGAATATAAAGATGCTAATGGTCATCCTGAATAGGTGTGTGTATGAACTAATCTGTGTGAGCTCTGGACATTAGCAGTCATCAAGTCATGCAGTGTTTGGCTTGCTTTTATAAATGTGCTAGAATAAACATTCTGCAGATCTTTAGTTATAGTAACTAAATCCCAATTGATCTCAACAGGAGGCTGCTTTGACAATGGAAAAACCTATAATATTGGGCAGCAATGGGAAAGGATTTATTTGGGCAATACACTGGTCTGTACCTGCTATGGTGGAATCAGAGGCTTCAACTGTGAAAGTAAACCTGAGGGTGGGTATACCTGCAGTGCTTTTGTTCTAAAATGGAGGATGATGCCTTGAGTAAAAGGGGCTTTTATTCTATTTTAAAAATGAGTGGGCGTCAAAGAATGTCAGGGAGCTTTCTTATATCTTAAGTTTTATTCCGTTTTCATCTTGTCTACAATTACAATAAATCCAAAAAAGCTACAATTGGGGGTACCAATGTTCAGTCAGTTCTGGGTTGAGGATTAAATGCATATAGGGAGGGACCACCAGACCTTAAATGTGTACTATGATTACATGTTGGCATCACTGCCTATTTTGTAAAGCCTGGTATATTATACCATTCCTCATACCTCCAGGAGACACAAGCTTATAAATATAGCCAGGCATCAATTACAAAACCTTGGGGTTCCTTACTCTAAAAACGAGTACCAACATTTGTGCTGGTTGCTTAACTTCAAAAGAGAGTACCGAGACAAATTGAAAAATGTGTTTCTCTACCTTTTTTTTAGAGGAATGCTGTGGTGTTGTTTTTTTTTGGGGGGGGGGGGGCGGTTCTCCCTGATACTAACCTTTCTGACAAGTGATAGTTGGTTGCTCTTATTGACTGTCCACTTCATGGCTGATTTCAGTTAGAATGTTGTATCTGTAGCTCCTGGACAGTTTAGGACAGTTAAACACCACTATATTCTTTACAACTGACCCCTTTTAGGAAGCGCTGACAAAAAAATAAAAATAAAACATGAACTGCTCTTCTAAATAAATATTCATCCAATAAACTACTTTTAAAACCTTGAACAGCTGAAGAAACATGTTTTGACAAGTACACGGGCGCCACTTATCGGGTTGGGGAAACTTACGAGCGACCTAAAGATGGCATGATCTGGGACTGTACCTGCGTTGGAGCTGGAAGAGGACGCATCAGCTGCACCATCGCAAGTAATGGCTAATGTTAATATTGTGTGTAATATAATTATCTGCACTCTGTATATTCTATGATTGTGAGAAAATTCCAGCATCACCATCAAATTGGGTCCTATTGTACAGGCAAAGACACAAAGGTGTTAATGAGCCAGTTGAAGGTGTGAAACCAGATGTTGCTTACCGAAGGTTAGTTTTTCTAAAGTAGATCAGGTTATATAACTTTTTTCCCTATGTAAAAGAAAGGGTGACATTCCAAACATTGGACAGATTGTTAATCAGCCCCAAGTTTTGATAGACATGCGGAAGAGTGACGGCAGGAGACTAACTGATCCTTTGAGTTTGCCCCTTTTTTTTTTTTGTTTTGTTTTTTCTAATTTTGTCTGACACTACCTCAGCTGGAAGTCTACACTAAGCAGCAACTTCCCCTTTCGATGAACTCTAGAAAGTATTTTTCTCGCTATTTAAAATATTGCTCTCCTGAATATTTTTCAAACCCTTAAGCTATCTTAGGTTTTAGTCATGTTTCCCCTTTCCTTTCTTTCCCCCAGAATGTACTGACCTTTCAATATGTTTGTTGGTGGTTTTTCCACTTGTTCTATCTTATCTTTTTGTAATTGAGATCTCCAGAACTGGACACATTATTCTAAATGAGGTCTATATAGGGGAATCACAACCTTGTATCTCTTGCTGGTGATTCATCTAGTGATGCACCCCAGAATTCCCCACTGCCAGGCCAAATTGCTCATTTTGCAATTCTGAAATAAGCACCCCCAAATCTTTTTCCTCTGTTTTGACCAATATTGTGCCCACACTATTGTCCTCTGCCATAGGATTCCTTTGCCCAAAGACACATTGGTGAAAGCAGTGGAAAAAGTGCAGTTCAATCTTCCAGCAATTAAAAAACCCACTCAAGGTTACAAACTCCCCCAGGCATTAATACACACCCTTATTGCACATCTGTGTGTCATCAGCATAAATACGTACTTTGCCCAACAAATCTTCATTAAAGGTGTACAAAATATTTAATTTCATGTGCCTTGCACATGGTAGACTGCACCCTTCTTTGACCCGTTCATTTATTTAGCTTATTTTTTTACGTTTTGGCCCATTTGATTTGCATACATTTTCGCATCTGAAATAACAGTTAACTTAACTCTTGAATGACAGGATCTTCGGATTATTGTGCCATTTAACATGTTTGAGGTTTTTTTTCCGAGATTGGGACTGGGATGTGAGAGCAACCTAGATATGGATTCATTAGTTGTTTTTCTTTTCCCTGCAGATCGCTGCCATGAGGGTGGACAATCCTATAAGATTGGTGACACTTGGCGTAGGCCCCATGAAACTGGCGGTTATATGTTGGAGTGTGTATGCCTTGGTAATAGCAAAGGAGAATGGACCTGCAAGCCTGTGGGTAGGTGCTTCCAAAGTATAGCCTGTGTGCTGTAGCTAGCATTATTTTATTTGCATCCTGTTTTTACAGGGATCCTTTATCAGCCTTGTTCAGTTAAGAGTTCTTGCTCCTAAATGAGAATAGTATTCACAATTAGCTGAAGGCAGACCAGTACAAAATGTTAAAGGGTGTATGGCTTGTTTGATCTTGCTTGGCAATATCTTTATCATTTTTCTGTATTAACATGATTATTTTGTTTTAAATAATTTGAAATTTTTATATAAAACAAAATAAAGTACACAACCGTACAAACTGTGCAACTTGCTGGAATCCACCAGAAATAGGGGAACTCCCCTCAGTTGGCTCACATGCTAGAATCATAGCCGTAGATAGACTAAGCAAAAAGGGAAGGCGTGGTCTGCAGGCAGCTCAAGAGCTGCCTCAAATCAATGAAGGAGCAGATTAGCAGGCAGTCATTGAACGCCGGTATATGTTCGCTCACCTCCCGATCTACTGAGCCAACCCGTCGCAGTCTCATTGTCACAGGTCGGCTAGAACTATGAGGTGAGTGAAAAGAACTCGCCTCATAGTTCTCCTACACAAACGAACATTAGGATTCAGAATCTACCGCTGAGTTTGGGTCTTCAATCCAAACATCCTACACCTTATTAAATTTAGTGGGGCAGCCTATATAATGGTAAGTATCCTGATTTATAAAGGCAAATTTTCATTCACCAATTTCCTCCAAAACTTAATAGACGGGGTAGGTTTCTTCCAAAACGTTGCTATTGCTTTACCGGCATAGAAAAGAAGTAAGCTGAGAAGAGTGTGTTCGGCATTAATAGGAGCCAACTCCTGTACCAGTCCCATTATGCACAATTTTTGTGATCAAGTGGAATTGAGATGTAACCAGAAGTACATATTCCGCTATCTTCTGCCAATAGGAAGCAATGAATAGGCAAGTCCAAGATATGTGAAAAAGATCTCCCGTAGAACATTGACCTCACCAGCAGGTTGAGACAACCTTGTGGTTTATACAAAATATATGTGCTGCTAAGTTTTTAGAGACAGAGCTCCTATTATTTATGGACGTTATCCCATCTTTTTTTCTTTCTCATAGCGGAGAGATGTTATGATAACACAGCTGGTACATCCTATGTGGTTGGACAAACCTGGGAAAAGCCTTACCAGGGATGGATGATGGTGGATTGTACATGTCTGGGAGAAGGCAGTGGACGCATCACATGTACATCTAGAAGTAAGTTCTGCTTGCAGTACATGTACTTGATGGTTATTTTACTCTTTGCCGCCTATATTTTGCTGTACTTTTATATCATTTTAGGACAGGTAAACAAATATGTAGAAATTTAGTATTTATTGGAAAAGAGTAAGTGTGTAGCCACAAAGGTGTGTTCTCTAATTGTGGCTAATACTGCTGAACAGTGGTGACTGATGCAAGCAAAAACAAATCTGGTCTGTCTTGTTTCAGTAGCTTTTATTGAGTAAAAATATGAATTATACAAGCACAGAAAAGGTAGGTCACTGTATTACACAAAGGGAGAGTAACCCAGTGATGGCTAGTTTGAGTATGAGAATATAGGAATTTCTTCAGCTACAGAGGAGAATCTGATTAGTCTGACAAGAATGCAAATGTGTTAATATTGGCACTTCACGAAAGCATAACCTATGCACAATTTTAATTACCAATCAACATTTGCTAATTTTTAGAATTTGTTTTATTTCTACTTCAATAAAGGGTTTGGATCTGCTAAATCTACAGTATGCAGGCTATATCCTCATTAGAATAAAAAAATAAGGAAGAACACTGTACTTGGTTTTAACAGTTGAAAAGGAGCACATGCAGGTGATAACCACTCATAAGATAAAGTTTACCACTATCTCTTGGCCAAAACATGCACGATCTGTTCATGAACTCTTAGGATGGCTATAAATGACCTGATCCGATGGGCTCTTTAGAGCTAGAAGGCAACAAGTACTTCCAATGTCAGCCAATCCTTCCCTTTTAAATAAAGGGGGAAACCGGGTGGTAAGCACCCATGTTTCTCATATGACTCTCCAAATGGATGACCATCCACAAAAAAAAGCTTCAGCAATAAAGATGAGGTGTCTTCCAGAGAGTTTTGGGGCCAGCCTTTAAACTGCCAACCTCTCCCGGATCACCTTCACTGCATGAAAAGACAAATGATGCCATAGCAATTTTAAATTATTAATTTCTTCAGTATTTTTCATTACTGTGTCTTGTATCCATTCACATGAGCCATAACCTGCATTTATTCTTTTAGCTCATGATATGTTTGCTTCAAAACATAAATTTACAGTAAGAAATTGCACTAAAGTGGAATTGTTTTCCCCACATGAATGTTTAAATTATTGAAACCCTCCTATTTCTCATGAATCTCGCTTTCTAATAATTGTAGACTTCGAAAACTGAGGCTTTTATATTTCAGGTTTTGCTATATGGCCTGGCAGACACTGGCAGGCTAGCTGCTTAGAAACAAGTTTAGAAACAAGGTAGATCATGACATATAATTTCTATTGAAGCTTATTGAAGTCATTGCATTACTGAACTCCTTTTTGGATTCCTCAACATGTTTGTAAGGGAGCATGACTGTGCACATAGCCTCAACTGAAATGTGGTAAAATGCATTTTATTGAGTCGTATACCGTTTGGTAACAATTTACACTGCGTATTGTTTCGTTGGAATTTAAATGACTTTCTAATTTAGTACAGTCGCATAGATTTGACTGTTGCTTCTGTACATATGGTCATGGGGGAGCTGTCTACCCCATTACTTGTTCTAAAGTATTTTCCAGAGTTGTAGATGAAAGAAAAATTTTTTGGCTGTTTTACAAATATTTGACTGCCTCAAGAATTTACAGCATGCCGACTGAGGATTACTGTCATACACAAATGACAGTTTTATTAAAATTTATCCTAATTCCCTAATTCTAAACAGAACGGTAAAGGCCTGTTGTCTATAGGCTGCCACAGGAGAATGGCAAAGGATTCAAGAGCTGCCTGCTTTCGATGCTGTCTTGGAACCACAAGTTCAAATATTAAAGGAGATTTCAAGGGGCCAGCACCATGTTGCATATTAAGAACAAGCCTTGTGAAATAGATAAAAAGGCTTTTTTTTATGCTCAAATATTCTTTTAAAAATGCTGCATGTCCCTTCCTCTTCTGAGGAGCAGTTTCTGCTTTTTTTTTCTTCTATTTGTGCCTCCCGGGTCATCTCCCACAATGTCTTTCATCATACCCAGCTAGGCTTCAGGCTGTAGGAGAGGCTGGTAAAGTAGAGGTGTGTGCGGGATATTGGGGAGGAGGGTTGGAGCTTTGAGAGGGTAGTGATGGGGGAAAAAAAGTGCACTAGTTTCTGAGCAGTGTTTCTGCATGTGAAAACAGTAGAATATATTGGAATTCAGAATGAAATGTAGACACGCGTGTACAGGAAAGGAAGTAAATGGGTTTCCTAACACCTGTTTAAACGTATTTATGGGCATAGAAATGTAAAGCTACAGGGTGATGGCTGTTAAAGAGAAGTAGAAACATATATAACATTTCTTTTGTCTGTCTTTAGTAATGCTTTAACTCTCAATGTATAAGAGAACTTGTAGCAGCATAATTATAAAGTAGTAAATGTGATATTTACCCCTACTTAGTTCCAACTGCTTATGTTTTTCCTTGTAAAGAAAATGCGCTTATTATACTTGTTAGTGGAGGGGGTTTTTTTTTTCTTCAGCATGCTTCCTAAAAATTAAACTTGTCGGTTTTTATAGGACCGATTTGTAGGTCTTACTTTAGGAATTATTTAAGTGATTTATTTATCCATTTTTAAAAAATACAGACCGCTGTAATGACCAGGACACGAGGACCTCTTACCGGATTGGAGATACCTGGAGCAAGACTGATGCCAGAGGGAACTTGCTGCAGTGTATCTGTACAGGGAATGGGCGTGGCGAGTGGAAGTGTGAGAGGCATTCTTCTGCAAGTGGTGAGTTCTGGCAGGCTCAGTGATATAATAATAGTTTTATCTTTTTAAATCTAATATAATAATCAGAACAAATGAAATGTCAGTAGTAGTAGTAGTAGCAAATGTTCACATGGAGGGATTATTTTAATATTTAGATCTAGAATTGTAACACACAGATTTCTCACAGGTTACTAAAACTGTATAGAGGCAAAGGCAAAGTGGATGTTCTAAAGTGATAACCAGCCAGTAGTTTTGTATGCGATACTGGTTACAGCTATGCTTATTTGTCTATGTAATATTGGAAAGGTGGGCATCTACTAGAAATTGCATAAATACAGTTATTTCTAATCTAATCTGTACCCATTTTATTTTTTTTGGTAGCCCACTGCAAGGGTTAAGAATTTTGTTTTCCCGGAGCTCTTACGTTTTCAGTGCATTTTAATACATTGCATAATACTATACTGCCTTGTGGTGGTTTGATTTTGTTTGTTTTTTTTAAAGTGTATTTTTGCTTACAAATCTTATATTTTCAATCTGGGTAAATGGTACAGTATAACTTTCCTCGCAGGCGCTGTGGAAATTTTGGATGATACCATCCTTGATAGATGTAGCTTTTTGTTTCTCCTTTGGTGAAAGCCAACATCTTTACTATAGTTGAATTGTAAAGGCATATTTCAAACAGTTGTCCAACATTTTCCTATAAAGGAAATACAAAGACTACCAATAGCCTCTGCTTTTTTTTTTCATTCAGATATGACAGTCTTGCTTATGACTGCCCTGCTTCTCAAAGCCTTGTTGTTACAGGCCAAAACACAACTGGTATTCCCAGTCCCATCAAAAACAAGCTTTTCTCACTTTAGACAGCAGTGGATGCATAATCATGCCAATTATATTATAGCCAAGTGCCCTATACCATCCCCCTTGCCCGCCCATATTGTCCCACACTCCCTGGCTCTTCAGGTCTTTCTACCTAGCTCCCTTCAGGTGATTCATGCTGTCCATGAGTAACAGCTGCTTCATTGCTCCCTAGCTGCTGTTAAAGGCATTACCAACAGTATTAAAGGAGAACTATGAGATGAGTGATTTCCACTCACCTCATAGTTCTAGCCGACCTGTGACAATGAGACTGTCACAGGTCGGCTCAGTAGATCGGGACGTGAGCGAACACATACCAGGTTCGCTAACCTCTCGATCCTGTCACGGCTCTCTGCTGTGACAGGGGGAGGGGCTGGATTCCCCTCTCCCCGCTCCGATCTGCCAGCGCTGACTGCGGACAGAACGGACGGTGGAGGGGGCTCATACAGCTGGCTCTGCCTCTAGACAGGCAGAGCCAGCTGGGCGGATCCCGTCAGCTAAGTCGGGATCTGCTCCGGCATCTCAGTATACCGTGAGCTGTAGCTCAGGGTAACGGGAGGACACTAGTTTGTGTACTCCCGTTACCCTAAGGAGAACTATGGGGAAAAACACTGACCCCAAAGTTCTCCTTTTTAAGAAAAAAAAGGACAGCTGTACGATTCCTGCCTTTTGCAATTATTCTTGGATGCCATCAGCAGGTTTCTGATTTGACTTCTTGTGCAGAGTTTTTCTTCTAATATGGACCTATTCACTGTGCATTTTCTTTCCTAAATGTAGAAGTTGGCCTTGGAACTGGTGCACAAATAAATATCTACCCGGCTGCAAGAGATATTGAGCACTGTGTGGCTGACAGTTCAGTCCTCTATACCGTTGGCATGAAATGGCTGAAAAGTCAGGGAAGTCAGCAAATGCTCTGCACCTGTCTGGGCAATGGAGTCAGCTGTGAGGAAAGTGGTAAGTCCTGCAGCTTCTTGGGAGGGAAAAGAAATTTTATTCAAATTACTTTGCTTTTTTTTTTTTAATGCAATGGTTTTTATATTGTTTAAACAGTTGCAGTCGGGACTTATGGGGGCAATTCCAACAGTGACCCATGCGTCTTCCCTTTCATCCATGATGGCAAAACCTACTACTTTTGTACAACAGAGGGTCGCCAAGATGGAAAACTCTGGTGCTCAACCACCACCAACTATGATGAGGAAAAGAAGTATTCTTTCTGTACTGAGCAGCATGGTAAGGCTTGCATGCATTAGAAGTTTATACAAGACTGTAAACATTTTTTTTATTGTAACCCCAGTAATTTATTATCAGCTGTATAGTCCAGGACACATTTCAGGGTGTAGAAGTTATTCTTAGAAAGATAAAAATGGGATTCTTTAATGAAGACATTTTGTTGTAGTAATTTAAAAGCAGAATTATTTATTTCTTTATTTATTTTTTAAGCACTGGTTCAGACACGGGGTGGTAATTCCAATGGAGCTCTCTGCCACTTCCCATTCTTGTATAACAACCGTAATTACACAGACTGCACATCAGAGGGCCGCCGTGACAATATGAAGTGGTGCGGCACTACCTTGAACTATGATGTGGACCAGAAATTTGGCTTCTGTCCCATGGCAGGTGAGATACTTTCATAATCGGAAAAACACTTTATAGATTTGAATGTAGCCTGGTTTCTGTTTAAATGTTTACTTTTTTTTCAATTTTTCTGTGTACTGTAGTCATTGTGTTTTCTGTTTTTAATTGCTATGTGCACGTGGATATCTTTCTACTCCCTAGTAACCACAATTAAGTTCTTCTCCTTCCCCTTCTCATAAATGTGGGGTGCCCCCCCCCCCCCCCCCCTCTGTTTTTCTTTTTTTTTTTTCCCCCTCCCCTAAAATGGGGGGGCCCCCCCCCCCCCCTTCTCAGTTCTTCTTTTAGCTGTTTCACTATGTTGCAATCTACTAAAAAAAGATGCAAAATTGTTTTAGATATGGACTAATAATTAACATTGGGTCTTTAAACTGACTACAATGTTAGAAAAAGTGGTACTTTTAAAAGTGGGGAGCAGTAATGTGAATAAAAGGTGGTACTGTATTTTCTTTTATGCTTTAAGGACAATCCCACAATGCAGAAAGAAATGCATGTAGGAATATGCTATGAGCACACATTCTAATCTGAATTTCCATATATCAGTTTGGTAAATAGTAGTTTCTCTTCTAGCTCAGGAAGAAATTTGCACAACAAATGAGGGTGTCATGTACCGTGTTGGTGATCAGTGGGACAAAACGCATGATCAAGGTCACATGATGAGGTGTACTTGTGTTGGCAATGGCCGTGGTGAATGGAACTGCATTGCCTATTCCCAGCTCAAGGGTAAATCTATTTTGTATTTATATTTGTTGTGTGAGAATCTGAATTTAATTGTTTGCCTTGACGTAATGTACACACCTTTTTTCAGATGAGACATTTTGATATCTAGCATTGGTAACCTGTTGGGGGGAGTGATTCTTTTAGTTAAAATACTTGTACCATTTGAGGATTTTACACGGTCTATTCATTCTTTGTCCTGTGCTTTTGGTTACTACCCTCACTCACACATTCTATCCATGCAGGGGTCAAGGTGGTCACCAGGCTGCTCTCCTGATTTTGGGCTACAATTGGGTCTTCCTCCATTACACGGAGGGAAATTGGCAGTTTGCATAAGACCACCTGGAAGGTGATAAGAATGTTTGCTTTCAGTTCACCTTACAGGAAGTGACGAGGACACTGCATTTCCGGCAAGAGCAACAGATGTTTCTGTACTTGCTGAAAATGTTGATCTGAAACATATAAAGTAATGCAGCCACCACATCTCACAAGCTCTGGTACGCTGCAAAATCTTGTCCTTGGATTTGGGTATTGTTTAAAGCCTCCGCATGAAAACCAGGTGATTATTTTCAGAGGGATGGCACATATTGTGCTCATACACAGGGTTGTTATCAATCACATTGTGTTGATTTATTCTACCCTTTTTAGTGTTCACTCAGATGCCTGGTGAGTGAGGTGGTATCATTTTGATATACCTGCATCTTCCCTTTACAGTCATTGTCCACATACTTGGCTCAGGAGCTAAGCGCTCTAATACAGTCGTATACATACGTTATGAGAGCTCGTTTTAAAAAAATTTTTTTTATTACATGTGTTTTAGGTTTTGGTATTAAGTTTGAAGACTGATTTGATGTTTCTGCCTTTTACAATCAATAGGCATGGGCCATCTCTTCTGGTCTATGACTCTTTAAATCTTTAAATCTATCCAAATCTAACAGTGTTAAATTGGCATCTTGTTCTCCCTTTTTATTTTTATGTGTACCTGCACTGAAAGCTTTGATTCGGCATCTGCCAACTTGTGCATTTTGTAAATGGTGCAGTGAGGGATAGGCTCTCCTGTTTCAAATAACTCGGATGTTTGTCAGGAACATTTTAGATTTTTGTCTTGATAACATTTTGCATAAACACCCCATGTTGCCAGTTTGCACTTTTTGATGTAGAGAAAAACAAGCAATATTGGCCATGTACTTAATGGCTTAAGTCTGATGTAAAGTAATTTTGATTGACATCTATATTTGCCAAGAAATCTTTAGATAATATAGAAATCCTGCATGATGACACCCCACACGCACTTCTCTCTTGCCAAGCAGAATTCTTAAAGGACGTGCTCTCTAAAACTTAATTAAAACTGTAAATTGCTTTTCAAAAGCTTGTAAAACCTAATGTCTGTTTTCTTATGCTTCCCTCTGGAACAGATCAGTGCATCGTGGATGGCGTTACTTATGATATAAATCACTCTTTCAACAAATATCATGAGGAGGGGCACTTGATGAACTGCACATGCTTTGGCCAGGGACGTGGCAGATGGAAGTGTGATGCTGTGGGTAAGTTAGTTATGAGCAAAGCTTAACATTGTAGAGTCAGGTGTACAAATTCTGCTGCTACACTTCACAACAATGTTTCTATCTACTTGGGGTTTGTACGTCTTTTTGAAGTGCAGTAGAGTTAGGTATATTATACATAAATAGCGGTCGCTGTTACTAGACAAAAAACAACTACCGTTCTACATCAGATAATTAACAAGATTGTGTGTGTGTGTGTGTATATTTTTATATATAGCGTTGTAAACTGAAAGTGAAATATGGTTGTAATGAGTTATGTATTATATCTCATTATCACTTTTGTATGTTCCATGTGGTGTCCATTGTGTTTTTGTACTTTTAGAATATTGGGGAGTTCTGCAGTTTTAACAGTGCAGAAGTTGCCTTGAGAACTTAACACAGATAATATGCTGCCTATGTGGACCACATGGCCATGCCAGAAGGCAATTGGTTCTCTCTGCTTTGCCTCCTTTTCCAGCATTATTCTAGGATTTCCCAGCCCCCCCACATATTAGTTTGATTACATTATAGTGACTTTGAAGAGTTTAACTTTGTTTTTTGATTCAAAAAGAGGCTAAAAACCACCCCCTGCCAGCAGACTGTATGGGCTGGTAAAAGGAAACCATGCATCTCATGAGCTTGATAAAGGGGTACCCTTGAGGCCCTGAAAGCACTTGTACTGAATGGCAATGTGTCAATAAACTGACTTTTGCTGAAATACTTTTGGTGTGCTGGTGACATTTACTTTACACTCTTGTACTATACACGGTGCCGTCCATGGTCGCTACAAGCACCCACCTGCTGTTGCAGGGCTTCCATTGTTCCGGTAAGGAGTGCAGCTGGTTTTCTATTTTATTTTTTCAGATGACTGTTGGTCACGTATATTTCCCACATGGCGGCTCATAAATTGTTTGTTCTTTTTATCAAGCATCTTCTTATCCAGTATTATGCTCTTCCTCCACAGTAGCAACAGTCTAAAAAAATTAAGGTGGTGTGGCCCTGTACTAGCAGGGGTGGATGAGGGCAAAGTGTAGGACAACCTCTAATCTGTTTATTTAATCAGTTGATGAACTCTGCATTTCTATCTGTTTTCCTTGGCTAGCATTCAATAGGCTGAGGTCTCTCCGGGCACAGTCCAAAAAGACAACTAAAAGCTGTACACATGAACTTGGTTGTTTCTAGGTAGACAAAGAATGTTCTTTAGTGGACTGGAAAAGTATCCCATAGGTCCTCTTCCTATCAGGCAAATGTAAAGTACATTCATTGATCCAAGAGAACCCTGGAGACTCTGCTATAGGGCTTCCCCTTCCACAAATTCCATTGGGCTCTAATCTTTTTACCACACAGGCCAAATCCTGCTGCTTGGCATGTATTCTAGTAAAAATGTCAGGGACTTCTGAAATCCATCATACTATAACATGTCTGTCAATTCTGTTAACTTTATACAGGCTTGCTTAACACATCAGCCATTTATCATAGATACGACTTCAGGTTCTGAGGTCTCGGTTAATAATGTGCATGTATGTGGTCCTGTCACTCTGCTGTATTGCTAATCGGCATGTTTTTATTTTGAAATGCTTTGTTAGATATTCGTGAACAATGTGCATGTACAATATGACCATCTCGCTATCACTTTGCGATCCATTTTTTATCGATTTAATACCCTAGGTTCAGAAACATTAGGTCAGGGTACAGTGTTTCCCCCGAAAATAAGACACTGTCTTATATTTTTTTTGCCTTTAAAAAAACACTAGGTCTTATTTTTGGGGTAGGTGTTATTTTTAATGTACAACAATCCACACTTATTCATGTACAACAGTCTACATGTACAAAAATATGGTGATCAGGGGTGCCGTACCTTTCCAAGAGCAATTTGCTAACCAATCGCTGGCCAGAATGAGCGAAGCGCACTTTCACTATCGCTTCCTCACAGGCGGAGTGCATTTGGTATCACTCCGCCTGTGACGGGACCCGGCGCTATAGATGAGGCATAGGCTTATGTGGCTCGACTCCCTCCGGTGCCGCCTTGCTCCCTCTAGCGCTGGCTTCGTTGGCACTGCTGATTCTCCCCTGCCTCTCCCGCGGCTCTTCAAGTTCCCCCTTATGCCACCACCGGCCCTGGGAATGGTCACAACTGGGTCTTATTTTTATAGCCACATGGGCTGCTCCTGAGGACAAAGGTAGACAGTATACATTTCAGTACATAGCAATTAAAATGCTTGTATGGTCTTGGTTGGTGGTTGAATGGTACATCTGTGGTAACATATTTTACCTATGTTTTTAAGAATAACAACGTGTGAAATGGGGTTTGAAATCTTAAAAGGGAACAAACTTCTTTGGGTGCAAGAACAGATTCCAATTATATCCCCATCTGCAGCAGTTTTAATGCAGCAAACAAATAGGTTCTACAGAGTTGTGGTTGATCACACTCGGAGTTTTTAGACTGTTCACTTTGCAAAGGGAATGTTCCTCTCGCTTCATGAATGAGGTGGGGTTTTTTAATTTTTTTTATTCTTGCATGTGATCAGGGCTGTAGCTACCATGAGGCGAGTGAGGCACTCGCCTCGGGCAGCTGAGGGGGCGCAGCCAGGGCCGGCCTGGCTGTGACCCCTAGCCTCTGTTGCCATGGGAGCACAGGCTCAAACCGCTGCGGCTCAGCAGGGAGAAGAGGGGTGGCACAGGATCCAGCTTCTCCTCGGATCCCTGCTGCTCTTCCCGCCTGTATGGGCAGAGGCAGCAGTGATCCGATAAGAAATGGAGCGCTGCATCCAGGGGGCGTTGGGTGGAGGAGAGAGCCGTCCACTCAGGACAGCCTAGCGGTGAGGAGAGAGCCGCTCGGCCAGCATCTGACAGCCGGCGGCTCTTTCTCTCCTCACTACTTGGCCACCCTGAAGTGACAGCGCTCCCTCCTCCTCCTCCCTTCCATCCCGGAGGCGGGGCCCATGATGTCACATGATGCCGCGCATGTGCAGTGTCTGGTGACATCACACGTCTGTTGGGGGGCATAATTTTCTGTTCTTGCCTCGGGCACAAAAGGGGCTAGCTATGGCTCTGCATGTGATTTATGTATTTGCCAAGTGACCACATTCCCTTGCAAAGATTGTTTACTTGTAGGTAAGACTACTGGCCAGTAGTCTTGCCTATAAAATTATTATTTTTTTCCAGTTTTCCTTGCCTGTTAATCATTTTATTTATATGTATAGCACAGTTTTTTTTATGCTAGTTTGTTTAATCCCATTTTTTTTTTTTTTTATATTTCAGATCAGTGCCAGGAAACTGAATCACAAAAATTCTTCCAAATTGGTGACTCCTGGGAGAAGGTTGCAAATGGTGTTAGTTACCAGTGTTACTGCTATGGAAAAGGGATTGGCGAATGGCACTGCCAACCTCGTTCCTACCCAGGTAATATAGTTTCATTATTTTGGAGAATTCTGTTTCACATGAATATTTTTCTTACTCTCTGGATATAGTAGATGTTTTATCCAGTAAAATGGGCAAGTAGGCTTCATGCACTAAAGCATGAAGCCTACTTTTATGACTTGAGTTAAATGACTTGAGTTAAAACTGTCTCTGCAATGAAGGATGAAGGTCAGGTTATTGTCCTTCTCTGACCAATAGTGCAATCGCCAATGCTTCCAGGAACCATTGAACTTTTTAGCTGCCCACATGTCAACTCTGCTGCAATAAGTAAACTATTAATGTGGTCTTTCAACACAGCAGTGATGCTGGCTACAAACAGCCTTCACCTAATTGCACATTCTGGTCACTTCACTTTTAAAATAAGGTGGATTTTGCTAAACCTAGAGCAGAGAAGTCTGCTTCCATGTGTGAAATGATCCCTTTGTTTAGCCAGCCTTGTATTGGATATTATCCCGCTCTTTAAAATTTTGCTATGTCGGGTATTTTAAAGGAACTATGAGGAGTGAAAATCACTCACCCTCATAGTTCGAGCCGACGTGTGACAATGAAACTGTCACACATGGGCTCAATAGATCTGGAAGTGAGCGAACACATACCGTCGCTCGCTCACTTCTCGACCCTGTCCCTGCAGAGAGCCATGACTGTCACTCGCGGCTCTCTGCAGGGATTCCCCCCTCTGTCCGATCCTCCAGCGCTGACTGATGGGGAGGGGGCGGTACAGCTGGCTCTGCCTCTGGGTAGGCAGAGCCAGCTGTCAATCACGCAGCTGGGTGGATCTCTACAGTAATGCCGGGATCCGTCCCGGCTGCGGCGGTCTCGGTATACTGCGAGCTATAGCTCGCGGTATATTGAGCTTTGGGTCACGGGAGGATGCTAGTTTGTGTCCTCCCGTGACCCTTAGGAGAACTTTGGGGAAAAGCACTGACCCCCCCCATTGTTCTCCTTTTTTAAAGTACTCCGATGCACTTAACATTGAGTATTGTATCTTGCTTTCCCTTTCGTCCTCCAGAACAGCTTGCGAGAGGCTCCATCCCTTTTATTAGGAAACGCGTCACCCTCAGTTTCAAAAGCCCGCCTCTCTCCTAGCTCCTCAGTTTTTTTCGTGTTTCCTCCGTCAGGGGGGAGCATGTCACCGGAACGGCGAGGGGGCCTCTCTATGGAGATGTGTACCGCTCGGTCTTTTCATGGGTCCTTCCAAGCCAGTACCTTGGTATGGGGATTTCACATTGTTACCTTTTTATATGGGCCGCTGGTGCGCTCCACTTGCCGCTGTTGATTCCGCACCAGGTCCTCCTTTTTCAGTGCCCTAGAAGGGCCAGTACCGGAACTGCGCTACCCCCTTGGCTGAGCCCTCGGACCGGAGGGCTAGTAGTCGGGTGCCGCTGCTCTGGGGGTTCCGGGAGTTACTCCATGGCCGGATCGGAGGACCGATTGGGCCACGGTGCGGGTGACACACTTCGGGCGCTGCATAGCCAGGTGCGTGTAATGACTTGCCACCTGGCTTTCTGATTAGCCGGGCAGCGTGTAAAGACTCGTCTGTCTTGTATGGATCTGTAACCGGAATTGTGAATATAAGTCCATGTATGTTGGTCTAAGATATTACAGAGTGATGCATAAAATTTGTTGAAATTTGGCAGTCATCTGCTGTTTTTAAGACTGTACACCTATAGAATATCTGCAGATTTTCTATGCTCAGATGGGAAAAAGGCAAGACAGATTCCTCCATCTATGCTAAACTTTGTGGCTAGAGGAATCTCCCACTGGTCCAAGCTCCAGTATCTTGTTAGTTGGCCTAGATTGGCTGTCCAAAATACCTTTAACAATCTGATTGGATGAAGGCATTGTTCAGGTATTTTAAGAGCCAGCATGGCCAACTAGCAAGATACTGAAGCTTGGCCCAGTGGGAGATTCCCTTATCCACACAGTTTAGCGTAGATGGAGGAATCTGTCTCGCCTTTTTCCATCTGACCATAGAAAATCTGCAGATAATCTAGAAGTGTATGGCAAGCTTTACCTGTATCCTTGGATGGCTACCTGGGGTATGTTCCCAAACAAAATATTTTTCAGCAACATCTTAAGTAGTCTGTGCTAAACAGTAAGGTCTGATGCATCTGAAATTTGTATGTGTCCACTTATATAAATGTAATTCTGTGAACTTTACTTCTGTAATAGCTGGATCTGGACCCGTCCAGGTAATCATCACTGAAAATGCTAACCACCCTAATTCGCACCCCATTCAATGGACCGCACCTCAGCAGTCGCACATCAAGCAATACGTCCTCCTCTGGAAACCTGTAAGTCCCCTCTTGCTTCCAAAATGCTATTTGATCACTGCTAATATTATATTGACTGTCCTAATGTTTACATCATGATGGCTCACTCAAAGGATTGTGAGAGCTTTAACAAAAAATGAATGTGATGAGGCTGCTTCATAAAACAGGAACATAAGATATCGGTGATCCCTAAACCAGCACCTGGTTAACTGCTCTTTTTGAAATAAAGACTCATCACTGGCAACGGAAAGCTCTTTAGTAAAAAAAATGATTCTCTATTCTGGCCTAATTTTTACCTTGATATTTTGATTATATTTAATGTATTCAGTTTTTGTATCATCTACCAGGGTTTGCCTGGTCTCATGTCTCATGTAGACTTTTAGTTCCTGAGTCTATATACCTGCCCCTAACTTTGAGTCCCACTCTATTATAAGTATGGAAAAGGATTGGTAAAAACAAAGTTTAAGTTTTCAGCGTACAATTGTGGAGAAGCTCTCTGTTGTGGATTTTTCTTTTCTTTACTCCGTTTACAATCTTAGCAAGGTCATAAAAAGTACAAGTGGTCTGAATCATCTTTGGCAACACACAAAAATGTAGATAATAGATTGATTAAAAATGGAATTCTTGGAAACCACTTTTTGGCATCTTCAAGTACTAGGATCTGTTTGCATATCCCTGTCTGGAGAGTTTGATAACGTAGCTTCTTGGCTGGAAGCTTTCTGCTTTTGTATTCAGAAAATCTCAATTGCTGTGGAAAAACAGACCACCCATCATTCTTACTTTGCTGGATTTATCTTTTTGTGATGCATCTCTTTGCATGGACTCCCTGCTGCAATAATTTTAGTATGATTGTTTGGCAGCCAAAATATAACACAGCAGGTGTTTGGCTGCACATTTTCCTGTCTTTGTTCCTCTTTTTTAATTTATGGAAAAGTGGCCTAGCATATTCTACAGTAAACTGAACACTACACTAAAAACCTCTGTCATTTGGGGTTTTACTGGGACCCTTTTTTTTGTTTCAAGATGTTGGGTGTAAGCGCTAAAAGGCTGCCACCCAAGCATGTTCTTTAACTTCAGGTTAGCCACCCATGGTTGTGGTCATAAACTCAGAAGTCTTTGTAGACCATGATAATAAACACAAATGATTAGTGAAGTCTAAAAGTAAGATAAGCAACATGTTTTCATAATTACTGTAAATGCTTCTGGTTTGCTGATGCATTTCTCGTAGGACTCGATAAATCCATAATTGTTTTAGCTCTTATCTTGATGGTGAATCGGGCTCATTAAGGGTGCATAATGAAAGCCTCCATGTTTGTGACAATGACTAACATTGAAACCTTTCCAACCATTCTACATTAAAAATGTAAGTTTATTGCTGACATTCAAGCTTTGCTTGCTCCAGTGGCACCCACAAATCCTTACCTTCTTGAGGCAGGGTCAATCTTTGTGATACTTGCATTTATACAAGTGTACCATTTAAATGTTTGGGTTTTGTTTGTTTTTTTGTTCTGTTCCCTAGAAAAACAAGCAAGTTGTTTGGAAAAAAGCCACCATTCCAGGACATCTGAATTCATATACAATTTCTGGTCTGAAGCCTGGAGTAATATATGAGGGACAGCTTGTAAGTGTCTTACAGTATGGACAGAAGGAAGTCACCCGATTTGAGTTCACAACCACCTCCACCACCTTGGGAAGTAAGTCCTTCTATGTTCGGTGTCAGCTCAATGCTGTTGAGACTATAGTAAGAGGATGTGAAAGTTTACTTTTAACGGCGTTACTTCATGGTTTGTTTAAATGCATTCTATGATGCAACGTATTTTTATTCTAGTGAAAGTATTTTACCTAATTTCACAAACCTGCAATCCCTTTGACTGAAGTGCTAGGGCCAGCACTAGAAACCAACTGGTTCTAATATACTGTATGCATATTAGGAGAAAAGAGTGATGACTCATCGCTGCAAGTCTAATCATTTGTCCAGTCAGCAGACTGCTGCAGTGTTCCTGACTTGGCTGTACTGATGGTGCAGTGGAGGAGTTTGAAGATCTGGCTTTGCTGTCTGGCAGGGATGTCTGGGTCATAAATAAGGTTCACATATGTATTGCAGGTGTTTTTATGTAGCTGCTTAGAATTCAGCTTTAAACCTTCTATTCTGTAAAGTGGAACACGAATGTATAATCACCCTTATGTACCACCACATAGCCTTTAGTAGCTTCTTGAGCACTCCAGGAGACCACACAGAGCTCTTGTATGACCTCCGGAAGAAAAATAGTGATGTTTCCTGCTCAGATACCTTGCTGGTGCTATAAAGCCCCTAGTCACTTTTAAAAACTAGATTACGCTAATTGAGCTTTTGCCTTTGACAGTTTGAGAAGAATTTTGTGATGGATGTGGACTGCAGTGTTTGAATTGCATCTTGTGGAGAAGTGTACACAATTTTTATTTAATTTTTAATGCATCATGCCACTAAATCGATATAAATGCATCTTGAACACATCCCAAACTGTCCACAAATGCAAGCCTTGTTCTCCTAAAAGCAAGAGTTTGACTTGCTGCTGACTTTGATGCCCTTGTAAACCTAAACTTTATAGGTGCAGGAGCAGTCATGTTTGCATTGAACATTCTGTTCTGAAGTTTGCTTGTTATAAGAATCCAGGGTTTCTAGGCTTATTCAAACATACAATTAGGCACCTAATGGCACCGTAGCACAGGCCTCGCAAATGACGACAATTTTTTGATTTGATATATTTTCAGTGAGCAGTGAGTACAAATGTTGTGCTAATCCTGTAACATTTCGTTTTTAAATTTAAGTGATTTTTGATTTGGCTTTTTATGCTTGAATATCACTGGATTTTCTATGCCATGCCTTTTTGGTACATGTATCAAACGTTTCTGTCCGCATCACTGCCGAACAGTTGTTGAAATAACATCAGTTAGGCACATACATAATCATTTTTAATCAGTTTAAGCAGACTGCTAGACTTGCACTTAAAATGGTTAATAACAATCCCTGTAGCACAAGTGAGCACAACCGGGAAGTATGATTGGCCCAATGTTCATATTTTGAATATGCTATGGTTGGATATGTGGGTTGAGCAGAAAGTTGTGGGGTTTTTTTTGTTTTAAGCGAAGTCAGATTTGGCAACTAGAGAAATTTTATATAATTTGTATCTTTATTTTTTTTAAATATGAGCATGGACATCATAAGAAAGATGACTGCAGTGTGCAGCTTGCAATGGCTATAAACAGAAAAGTAGCCATGTGATTAAACATTTAAGCTTTATTCCAGCCATAAAAATACTGTTGAAAAAATCCTATAGGTGATCAGAAACTATTTCAGCAAAATGTGTTTGACACTTCGCTGCAGTTATCAGGAAGGTTCAAGTGATTTAATGGCTTTCCAAAGAATTTTAGGTTTACTAATCTGTCTGGTTCCTTGCTTTGTAGATAGAAAGGCTACGCTTGCAGTACAGAACAAAGGAATAGCTCTCCACTGTTGTCAGTGGTGGGAGAAGAGTTGTGATTCAGGTGGCCGAAATATTTGCATTATCATCCTTGCCTTCACTAGAAAAAGCAAGAAGAGGTTTTATGGGCCTTCTTTCTACTTTTACAAACTCACTTTGTAAAAATATTTATTTGATTTATTTTGGTAGGGGAGTGAGGACTTTTTTTCTGGGGGAGGGTGTTTTTTTTCTCC
>NW_017306691.1:1061388-1075834 GCF_000935625.1 Nanorana parkeri | reverse complement strand
CCCCCCCCACTCTGAGTTGTTTTATATGGTCATTATAGAATGTCCTTAGATTGACTGACTTATGTACACCTAAAAAATAACCCCCTCCTTTTTCTTTTTTTTTTACAGGTCCAACTCAGTCTGGGGAATCTAGACCTCTTCCAGCAATAGTGGTCACTTCAGAGTCTGTAACAGAGATCACTTCACACAGTTTTGTGGTGTCTTGGGTCTCTGCTTCTGATACGGTCTCTGGATTCCGTGTGGAATATGAGCTCAGCGAGGAGGGAGAGGAAAAGCGTTACTTGGGTATGTGTCAAAATGAAGTCTTAAATACAGCTAGATGTTGTGGTGCACAGATTCCAGCCTGTTATTTGGTGTCAGTTTATTTTAATGTCGTAAATCTAAGATCCTAACTAGGTATGACATATCTCTGATTTTTATATATACTTTTTAAAATAAGCTTGCAGTTGTATGCTTTCGGACATTATCATTTTGTGGGCTACTTTTTAGATTTTTTTTTTTTTTTTTTTTTTTTTTTATATTTCCCCAACACTGCTTCTTCTGTCAGTATCCCAGACCTTCTGCCGGGCCGTAAATATATTGTTAATGTGTATGAGATCAGTGAGGAGGGAGGAAAGAGCTTAATCTTGTCCACTTCTCAGACAACTGGTAAGTGTGTGTGTGTGTTGTTTTTTTTTTTTTTATTGTGTTGCTTATCAATTTGCAAATGGTTACTTTATGATCGGCTAGGGATATTTAAGCTACTTCGATTTTTGATAAAATTGACTTCATAAATGTCCAGTAAAAATTATTGTTTTTTTTCAGCACCCGACAGCCCTCCAGAATACAATATTGAACACGTTGATGATACATCAATTATGATCAGCTGGACCAAACCTCAAGCTCCTATTACCGGTAAGAGCTTGCATGCATTGTGCTTTGCCTTCAAAATGTACACTGGCTATTGAATATTCTGCAAATATATATGTAATCAACTGATCATTTACTTTGTATGACACCATGAAGCAGTCTTCATGTGTCTATAGTCAGATATGGTCCTTGCCCAATCTTTGTAGGCTCTGAGCCGCCTTTGACAGAGGCAATAGGCTGGATTTATACATTTGATCAATCACTATTGTCTTTTTTCCTCCATGATAGGTCGTTGTCAGATCTACAAGTGCTCCCAATCCCTTCCGTCACAAGCACAAATGTGAACATAAACATTTTTGCAACAATCTTTTATAAAACACTATTTGGTAGCAGAATAATGCATAGTCTGTTGTCATCTAGGGTCTGTAGCTACCGTTTTAATCATCTGGCTTCACAATCAAATTTTTAAGGTCTTATGGGGACAGTCAGTGAATGGCTGCTGTAGGCCTACTGTATGTTGACTGCTGTGTTAAAGCTGCTTATCTGAGTGGAAGTTATATTTTTCTGTTTTACAGGCTACAGAGTTGTCTATACTCCAACTATGGAAGGAGCCAGTACAGAACTTATCCTCCCAGACACTGCTACTTCAGTGACCCTCACTGACCTTTACCCAGGTGTTGAATACAACATAACAATCTATGCAGTAGAAGACAGTCAGGAAAGTACTCCAATTACCATCCAGAAGGAAACCACTGGAACCCCACAACAAGGTAGATCTGTCACACTTATCATTGGTGATAAAACTTGAATTGGCACAGTGTGAAAAGAAGTGGGCAGAAAATTCACTTTTTCCCACAATAATGTGCATACTTACATTGGCACCTCATATTTCAATATGTCTGGATTGATGGATGAGATTATAGACTGAATTTTTAAACTACTTTTAGGAACATGCTTCGTGGTTCAAGGCCAGGAATGAATTTGAATGAATTTGAATTGAAGTCAAAGTCTGTAGGTTTCTCAGTACCTTGCTGCATTTGGCTGCTTCCTCTCATGTTTGTAGTGGCTGAAAATTCTTGTAGTCTTTACCAGGCTGACTTCAAGAACTTATGAGTAAAGACTAACAAACCGACTTATTCTGGTTTTTTTTTTTTTGTTTGTTTTTTTAGCCTTTTTAAGAAAGGCTAAGTGGGTTTATTTTGTTTACTTTAACAAAATATAAGTAACTTTTTGTGCTCACATGATGGCTGTCTGAATACTTTGTAGTGAAACAACAACAATTCATAAATGCATAATGCAGACTTCTTAGGTACCCACTCTGAAACGTTGAGGGTGTGATACCTCATAGTAACCCCTTAGATACTAAATATAGGTGTTTTCTAGAGAAACTGTTACTCACCAAATTTTTTTTAGTATTAACCCTTTTATTGCAACAAATGTAGCAATTGCAAGGCAAAACGGTTTCAATACCCTATAGCTCAATTCATAAAGCAAGCACATTAGAATAATAAGAATAAATACAAAATCTTTTTTAGTTTAATTTTCCATGCTGTGATAGTTTGACTGAGGAATTACTCATGCAACACTGTACCCAAATTTTATATTCTTTTGGAACCCAATGGAGCTTTCTTTTGGTGTATTTTAATAACTGCTGCTTTTTAGAGAAGAGAAAAATAAATTGGAGAAAACTGTTTCCCTTTGTTATAGAACATGGTAAATACAAATTTCCATTCCAGGAAAGCACAATTTGGAAGAAATTAACAAACCTGCTGATATTCAGGGTGTTAAAATATGGAGATTTGTAATGGTGCACTAGATACCATTAATGTAAAGATGCACAAGGGGAAGAGATGGTGAAGGGGCTAATGTACAGGTCACATACAGTAAGAGAATGGAGATAAGGGGTTAATGTGCAGGATAATGAAGGTGAAGGGGTTAACATACAGGTCTGAGCATGAACCGAAAATTGCTGACACACGTGCAAGAAAGGTGGGTGAAAGGGTTAAAAATTTACAGCCTCTATTTGCTGCGGCAGCTTGCTTTCATTGGAAACTAATGACCTTCTGCTAACAATGTGATGACCATTTACACAAGGCACAGAGCTGGTCCATCAGCTCTGCCTGTAGCTGAACCTCTCTGCTGTCTAAACATGTGAGAATGTACAGTTATATCCTCCAATATGGAAGCAGTTCAATAAAAATCCTTGTGTAAAACTTTGTAAACAGAGCCTTCTGTCTTACAAAATTGAACCAGAAAGCTTAACCGGCCTTTTCAATATTTTTATTTATTTTCATTTGTACCTCCTGATCCGCTTTTGCCTGCAGTTTCCATAGTTGGCAGTATAAATTGACAATCATGTTGGTTTTGTACAGTGACTGTTCCATCACCCACCGATCTGCAACTGCTTGATGCAACTGACATGAAGATAACCATTTCATGGAACGCTCCAGCAAGTGAAGTGTCTGGATACCGTGTTGTAGTGACGCCGGTTAGGCCAACAGGCCTTGACACTCAAAACCTGCCAGTGAGCCGAAGCACCTTTGCAGAGGTTGTTAACTTGCGCCCTGGTACCACCTACAGATTTGAAGTCTATGCAGTCAGCCGCGGACAAGAGAGCCAGCCTCTTGTAGGAGATTTCTCAACCAGTAAGTTCACATCTCTTGTAGCTGTTTTAAGTGAAGATGTTCATGAAGGTGACTCAGGTAAACTATTGTATAAGCCAGAGGAGGAAAATGTCCAGTTCAGAAGCGGTCAATTTTCATTTTCTGGATGACTAGAGCTTGGCGACATGTCGTGCCCTAAAAAGCCAGGGAAGCCCCTGCACAGACACCCTCATTTTTTCATAATGTGTGTGCACACTCTCACAATTAAACATTGCTTTTGCCCTTGATGTGATATGGTATGATAACCTCTCTTCCATGCAGAGTTGGATTCTCCCACTGATTTAAAGTTTGAAGACTTGACGGAGTCTTCAGTCCTTATTGTATGGACACCTTCGCGAGCCAAGATCGATCGCTATGTTCTTTCACTGTCTCAGACCCGTGGTGGTCAACCTCACCAGTTCGATGTACCTACCACTACAACAAGCTATAAACTGAAGAGTCTGCAGCCTGGAACAGAGTATACAGTTTCTCTGGTTGCACTGAAAGGAAGTCAGCAGAGTCAGCCTTCTACAGAAATCTTTTCAACATGTAAGTATAAATGTTCTTATTCCTCCTCTCTGGGTTTTTGTTTTTTTTTGTTTTCTCTTTATACTTGTTATTGAAACTGGTGACATATTTTTTGTGTAGTGTACCTTTAATTTATTCCAGAATAGAACATATGTCCGATTGATGATCTGTTAGAAACTAAAAAAATTTGTTTAGAAATTAAACATGTTTTATGTGCCGGATGGCTGTCTGTACGGGTACTGCAAGAAAAGTTCCAGGAAAATTTGCAAAGATTTTTACCCTCCTAAGCATCCAAATAACACTTCATAAAATAAGCCTGATCGTTAGGATCAAACAGATTCTTGCTGTGTATGCATTAATCAAATAATCCTTTCTGGGCAGCCGCAAAACCTCTCCTTTTGCCCAGGCTATAAATTGGTTACAGACTTCTCCCTTTCCACTGCTATTTTCGTGTATTGTCAATGAATTGGTTAAACCAGCCAGTATTCTAGGAATGTCTCACTGTCCAGCTAGCAATTCTCTAGCCCTTTCCTATGTCCTTTAACTAAGCACACACCTCACGCTTTTCATTTTTTCAGTTTGCTAATTTGTAGTTTGAAGAATACTTGAGTGATGTTTAAATATACACCCTGAAAACTTCAAATAGCCAAGTAGGTTGTAGGTTTGTTGGACATGTAAACCTTAGCGGAATATTTTGTAATCTTGGCGATGAAGGCCTGACCACTTCAAGCAGTCTGCAGGATGTAGGTTTAGGCAAATGCTGTCTTGTTGAACTAACCTCCATGCGAAATTCTGAGCACAAACCCTGGAAAAGGGTTATGTGAACAGACTGTAGTAAACCGCTCCCGGACTTCTCTTGGGTAAACAGTGGTATTTCATACTGTGCATCTATACAGATGATGTTTACTATACCCTGTACTACTGATGAGAAGACCTTTTTATTTAGTTGAAGCGTATGTTTATGGATGAGGGGATCTTGTACTGGATTTAAAAGAGAAAAATCCTCCTTTTAAATTTCTGTGTGGAGATATCTGCTGTAAAATGTAATTTCTTTTTTTTTAGTGGAGCCTGTTGGATCTATTCCTCCATATAACACAGAAGTTACTGAGACCACCATAATTATTACATGGACCCCTGTGCCAAGAATCGGATTTAAGGTAAAAACTAACTAAGAAATGATGTGATGAATAGGAATGAAGGGCAGTCATTGGGGTGTTCTTGGCTTTAATATGGTCTAGAACAGGTATTCGGTTAGGAAGTTAAGTTAGGCAGCCTCAACAGGCCCAACTTTCACCCCCATGCCCATAACAGATATGTGGGCTGCTGTGGCTATTTTTCACTGCTTTTACAAGTTTTCCTTTTAGAATTGAGCTTTATCCATTTTTTGTTTTGGTAGAGTTCGACTTCATAAGCATGCTTCTAAAGTCCAGGGCAGGTTTTCTTGAGAATGAGTTGGCTCTCCTAACTTTTGTCCCCTTAGCTGTACAGTGTGACAAGCCAAACTGGAAGGGAGACCCAAAAAAAGATTATGGTGTCTGAATATACACTCTCTTTTTCTCAAAACCTTGTTATAAAACCGGTATCATCCATAATGCTGATCAGTAATATCCATGTGTGCATGTTTTGGAAGTATGAGTGAGGGTTGTTGCAATAACCAATTTTAGATAATTCTAGGTGGTTGTTCATTTGTGTATTTAGGCTGACCGAGATTTTGTATTAATACATTTTATATCATTTTGTAATTCATTTTGACTCTCCGACCCTCATTAATACTGCTGTTTGTCGTGATCCTCCCTCGATCACTTCAATATCTTTTTGTTGTCTGAATATACTCCCCTACTTTGGTGAAATCAAGCCAGCTTGTAAAATGATATGCAGTAACACATACAAACCACCTCTCATTGGCTTATGCTACCTAACCAAAATATGAAACCTAGTTCCCTTTTCACTGACTTGGGTAACCTTCCTTGGCACATTGTCTTCAATCAGGGACATTGTTTTTATAGACCTAATTTAACAAATCTAATGACTAATTACTGGAAGAAATCTGTAGTATGACAAGGGTGGGATGTATACATTTTTTAAATTTTGTATTCATCTCTTTTTGTAACATGCTTTCTGGTCCAGGAGGGTGGTGAGTATTTTATATAATGCCATTTCAACTGTAGAAGTGTTTGGTGCTATAGCATTTTATGAACAGGCACCTTACAATATAATAATCTTCTTTGTCTTGTTAAATTAAACAGTTGGATGTACGTCCCAGCCAAGGTGGTGAAGCACCCAGAGATGTTGTCTCAGAGTCTGGCAGTATTGTGATCTCTGGCCTTACACCAGGTGTTGAGTATACCTACAGCATCTCTGTTCTCAAGGATGGTGAAGAGAGCGAATCCCCCATCACCAAGACAGTTGTAACTCGTAAGAATAAATCCAATTTTGTTTTTCATTTATGGCCATGGTACAAAGCCTCCTATAGCTTTGTGAAGGGGTTAAGGTTTACATGCACGCTGGCATTTTATTACTTTATTAAGGAACAATCTGGTCTTGAAACACTTGTTTTCTCATGTGACTTGTTACCTGAAAATGCATGTCAGTCAAGCTCTTTTAATAAAGTATATGTAAACCCAATCACATAAATGGCATGTAAGCTTTAACATGGTAATTCTTTTTACAAATTGACATATTACACAGACATAGTCCACCGTTAATCACTATCAGGAAACTGGCCTGAGAAATGATGGGTAGGAGTTGGTGTAGTGAATGTATGTAGACAGGAAGGTAAGCTGGAGATCAGCAGAACTGAGATGCAAAAAAAGATGAAAGTGTAAACCTAGCTGTGGTTTGATGCATCGTTTTTTAGCTCACAAAATATTCAGTTAGGGTTTATATGTACTTCAAGCAAACAGTGGCAGATACTGATGTGTGTTCTGCAGTACCATTGTAAACCCCGCCCAATGCCCCTTATGCTAAAAGTGTAACAGACTCTTACTGGTCCTTCAGATATATTTTGCTTTGTTCCTAAATCAATGATATTTGCAAATGGAATTAGATGGCGTAAGTCTGCTAAGCTGTGCATATTGACCCAGACTCTGAGGCATAGTTGGAGATCCGTAGACTAAACAGAAATAGAACAAAATGCTGTTTTCACAGCAGCTTTTACAGTTCCTTTTCTTTCTGTGTTTCCTGGTTTTGTTTTACGTCCTGTTCTCTGCTCCTGTTTTGATTTGCATTATAACCTTGTCTTAGAACAGTGATATTTAACAAGCTAATGCTTTTTTAATTGTCTTGCAGCAATTTCACCACCAACCAACCTTCGTTTCCTGCCAAGATCAGATTCTATCACTCTGACCATCTACTGGGATAGAAGTACCTCTCCAGGTAAGGAGTTTAGCTGAGTATGTGGAGTTAGGTGGCGATTTAATGATGACCCTTAATTTTTCAAGTTGGCATTTATTTGTGGCTCCAAAACAGAAAACTAAATTCAATCTAAAATGTTCAACTTCACATACCCAATACCATACAAGAGTCTCCCTAAATCACATGGAGTGAAATTCCATCAAACCACCTATTAAACTATTACATTAAATATTACATAAGCAAATACAGTTAAAGCCTTTTAGCATTATATTTCATCTTTGAGTATAATATATGACATATGATTAACAGAACTACGATTCATGTAGACTATTGTATGGTATGTAAGCTACTGATTTTATATTGCCTTTAGACTTTTTGGACTGGTTTTTATTACGGTGTCCCATCTGCTGGCACCATACCTAGAGAGCTGCTTATAGCGTTTTTTGTGGGTTTTTTTTAGTTTCTAAATTATTTGCTTATACTTTTATACTTTACTCCTGCAGGAATTACTGGGTACAGGATAACCTCCTCTCCCACGGAAAGGCAGCTTGGATATCCAACAGAAGATGATGTTGATGCAAGCCAATCCTCCTTTGTTTTTGAGAACCTTAGTCCTGGTGTGGAATATAATATCAGTGTCTATGCAGTTAAAGGAGATGAGGAAAGTGTCCCTCTCTCCAAAATAATCACTCAAGGTAATGACTTGACTATTCTGTGTCTATTTTACCTCTGGTTACTTCCTTAGGAAACAACCCTGGTATTGATGGGACTATTACTGCAGCTTTATAACTAGACAGTCTGGCCGTGATAAATCTGTTACCGCGGCTGCTACTTATGTCCTATTTCTATTGCTTTTGCCGCAATGCTTTGCTTCATTATTCTTGCTTGGTGCAGCTTACATTGGCAAAAGAGTTGTGAAGGGCACACAAAAATATGAAACAAATCTTGCTGAAATTATGACCACTTTTTTTTATTCAGCCTTAAATATAGATATCTATAGAATATCCATCTATAGATAGATAGATAGATAGATAGATAGATATATATCACCTTCTCGAGTATTTGGGGGGAAAAAACATAGGTTTAATCTCTTCCTTTTTGCGCTCCAGTAGTTTTAAATGCGCTATTAGAATTGGGAATGCTACACCTAAACATGTAGAAGTTTTGTCAGTTGTGCCTACTGTGTTTGTGTTGCCTTCAGATTTAGTGCTGAAGGACCGCAATAAGCCTGGCCATATTATGTGATATTACAAGTAGTGTGACAGATTGCAGCATAACATGTGCCAGTTGAATTCCGTAGCTGATATGATCAATCAAACACATTGAGTTACTCAGCATACTTACAAAAACAATTTCAAGATTTCCATAGGAAATCTTTTCTATTTCGATTTAGAATATAGAATTTCTATCGCTGTAGATCATTTCTATTGTATACAAGCCTGATGTGAATTTATGCTGGTTAGGATTCACAGTAGCGGCACTGAATTGTTTGGGGATGGGCAGATCTTGCTTACCAAGTCTGCCTTTTTGGTACTGGGCTTAATCTTCTAAACTAAAACAATATCACTACATAGATAATAAAGTCCTTCTCCCCAGATGTAAGGTGCCTTGTGTGTTCATAACTCGTCTGCTTTCCACAGTATCTGGCAAATATTTTATTGCAACCATTAGATATATAGTGTACTAATCTCTGCTTGACCCAATGCTGATGATGCTTCTGTTAAAATAGAAATGTGTCTGGACATTTTTCCAATGAACCTTTTTTACACTGCATTTCTAGCAAATCATCTATTTGTCTGCATAGCCAGTGTAACTGATACTGAACAACATTTAGGCAGCTTGAATTGTTAAAAGTGTATGCATATTCAACAATATTTTGTTGTATTGGATTGTGTAGGGATGGGGTTTTTGGGTTCCCTTTTTTTTTTTTCTATAAGGGTTTTCTTCGCCACTGGGAAGATTTCCATTTAACTTTCTGTCTAACCAGATACTAGAGGCAATCTTCCTAAATGAGGGATTTGTCTCATCTTGGACTGTTGTCACTGGAGCATTTGACCTTTTTTATTGGAGGATTTCCCCCTCACCTCTTGCTGGTGACAACTATAAGATTTTGGATTTCCATCACCTTGTCGGTGGCTGTGCTCACCAGGGAAAACAGAGTTAGCTTGGGTTCACATTTGTGCATTGTAACATCACATGTGCTTTGCTGCGTGTTTTTACATGCATTACCATTTGTTGTACTAGGGCAGCATATTCATTTGAATAGCTTGCCTACCGTATCAAAGTGCATGGCCCTTTGTTTTATTTATTTTTTTAATCGCATATTGAGGTGCAGTGTAACATGTGGTACATGTGCTTTGGGGTGCCATTAAGAAATCAAGGCACCAAACAATGTCACGCATGATCTTGGGTGATGCAGGGACCTGCAAAACATTCCCGCATTGCATAGATGTGAACTGGGGCTTAATCTCCCTGGCAGGGAGACAAATTGCAAACAAATCCTGACAGGGTCTAGATGTTACCTGTTTTACACATGTTTTTTGTTGTTTTTTTTGCTTTTGCATACACTTAAAGCTTTAGAGCCAGACGGGTGATGACTTGATGATCACAATGCATATAGGAGTGTATATGTAGGCCAAATAGCATTATAAAATTTAGACTATTTATTTGAGCCAACTGACCTTCATTTTCATATTTTCATTTATTCTGCTTTGTAAGGTTTGAAAGTGCCAAAGTTTTTTACTTTGTCTTTGTCCTGGCTAGGAAGGATTTACCTTCCTAGCTGCCAGTGATGGTTGTCACCAAGACATGACGTGAGAGGTGATCTCTCGAATAGGGACAAGGCAACAAGAATCCAAAAATGAATACAGATTTATGTTATTAATGGCAACAAATCCTACTTGCCTTGCATTTTAGGAAAATGTTAAACAACAATTTTGATTGGTTGCAGCAGACAAAATCTACGTTTGCTAATTTTATGTTCTCCACGTTTCTTAATCGCGTCCCCATGACATGAGCCATTATTGTCTCAGTGGAGGAAACTTATCTTGTAAGCTAAACTGGCATATAGCTTCATTGTTCTCTACTGTTCTCACGGAGCCAGGAGTTGTAATGCAGTATGTTTTTATAGTCAATCCAGCTCAGCTTAGTGCTTATTGATGGTTCTTCTAAAAGTCCATTCCCACAGCAACACTGTCAATAATAAAAAAAAAAAAATGCGGGTTGAAAACTAAGCACCCATCAGAACCAGCATGGTGCACTTTTTAAAGTGTTTGACTTCTTGACAGTGCTGATGGCTATGTGTGTTTTTAGACACCTTTTTGTTTGAGGATGACCATTGGTGTATCCCACATAATGGCCACATACAATGTAGGTAGAGGACAGGCGCACTTTAAAATCATAAGTTTCTCCTGCCACTTGAGTCTTCAATGCATTAAACCCAGAACTGAAACTGCTATATGCTAACCTCTTAGCATTTTCAAAAGTTTTTGCACATGTACTTTAGACAGATCAGATTGCACATGTAAAGGTACTACCTGCACAAGCTTTGCAAACTTCAATGCAGTAAAGCATCAATTCCACACTTGTTTTCATTAAATCAGACACACTTTGAGTATCAGTTGCTTTTTCTAATTTTTGTACTGCTTTAATACTTGTAATTATGCAATTCTTAATTGACATGCTTTGCTTCCTCCCCCTGCCTCCATTCCCTTTTGCTTCTTTCCTGCGTCACCCTGCCAGAGATCCCCCAGCTCACTGACCTAAAGTTTGTCGATGTAACCGATACAAGTATTGACCTGAGATGGACACCCCTTAACTCCTCCACCATTATCGGCTACCGAATCACGGTGGTTGCTGCAGGAGAGTCTGTCCCAGTCTACGAGGAGTTTGTGCATCCTTCACAGGGGTATTACAAGGTCTCAGGACTGGAGCCCGGCATTGATTATGAGATCAGCGTGATAACACTCATTAACGGCGGAGAGAGCACCCCGACCACAATCATACAACAAACGGGTGATTGTACAAACCTTGCCATCTGCAGAGGAGGGTTCTGTTGCATGTGTTCACCTGCATAAGGAAAAGGATATTGGTGGCCCCAGGAATATCTTTGATGGGGGATTCTTGCACTTTTAAGATAACCTTTTCCAGAAGTTTCTAGCTTGTAATTAAATAAATTGGCATGGTAGGTTTATTGCTGCTGTGTCATCAAAGCTAGTAACTTGAAACTACCCATCGATTATAGGTTCTTTCCCTATAGGAAGCCTTCTTTGGATAGAAATGGATGTGCTCTGTATCTCAGGGCAAGAAATAAGGGGAAAAGGTCTCCTTGAAACCTAGCTCATCTGTCTGTATAATATTTGCTTTATGCTTCAAAAAGCAAGAACAATTTGGGCAAATGTTCTTGTACAAAACAAGTGCACTTCAGGTGTAGTAACTTGTAGAATCTGCTACCAAAGCTTTACCTAACAAGTGAAGCCTGACTTCCTTTCGAAGTGCAAAATATTTATACAATGCGAAGCAAATTTACCAAAACATGGCTAATATTTTCATGTGGGTGAATCACATACAACAGTGTCTACCTTCTGCACTGCATGTAACTGTTGAAATGTCGGTTGTTGCTGCATGCATGTTGAATGTCCTTCAAAAAGAGTCTTTACTTCAAGTTCCAATATTGAAAAACCATACCTGTTTTTAAAACCTTTAGAATCTTGTATGTATAAACTGTTTCTGTCCTATGTAAAACTGAGTAGTAGCATATTTTTATTTTAAAAAAAAAAGAAAATCTATATATTAAACATTTTATATACTACTGTAATTTTCTGTTATATGGATGTAGGGTCAAGATACAATTTTAATACAGTAGTGAAATGTGAGTTTTCATTTATGAAGACGTGCAAAATACAGTAACCCATGCCAACGTGATTTTCGTTTTACTATAATCCCATCACTTAAACTGATTTTACTGGGGTCTGTCTCCCTACTGCGGACATTTATGTTCACTTCCCAGGTGGAACCAGTCCCCAGAACAGGATGTGAGGGTAAATCTTTTACCTTTTTTATATGCTCTCTGGATCCCTATCTGAAAGGGGAACTTCAAACTGGTTTGTAGTTATTTTCAGAAATGTACTAGTCTACCCAGCATTGTCCTGTGGTGATCCGTTGCTCTACTGCTATAGCCTGGGCTTCACATCTATTTCTTTGACCTCATTGGGAGCCTGATGACACACCACCAGGTCCACCCTCTGTTCACCCTGTGTCCCTGCTCCTGCAGTCTCCTGGGATATGTGACATGGCTATCCCAGTAGGCTGCAGAACAGACCTTTCATTCTTGTGTAGGCAACAATGATGACATGGGGCAGGGCTGGACTAAAAGAAATTTAAACAAGAAAAAAATGTATATTGGCTTTTTAAACTTGTGTAGGAGTGCCAACATTTTAGATTGAAGGTCTGCTTTACATAAGGTTCTAAACTTTCCTTCCGCTTTAAGAAAAAAAAAAAATATTGACTGGCCTTTTATGACTGACTGCTGACTGGGTGTCATGGTTTACTGCATTCTGTACACTATTGCTGTTTTGCACTGACCTATTGAGAAATTGCATTTATGGCTGGTCAAAGAATTACTTGAATTTGCATTCGGTAAACCTGATTTGTTCCTCTTATAATCTGGAACCTTAAATACCAACATTAATAACCCTTTTGTAAATCTAGTTAAGCACGATTTATAGAGTTGTTACTTTTTAATTTTTTTGTTAAAGTTTCATGTAGTGTTTGCATGTACTGTGCATGTATGTTTGGAATGTGCATACTTCTTGTATTGGCTAACTTTTTATTCCTGTGTTTCATGTTTTAGCTGTTCCACCCCCAACAGACTTGCGCTTCACTAATACTGGTCCTGACACAATGCGTGTCACTTGGTCTCCACCAACTTCCATTGAGCTGTCCAACTTCCTTGTACGCTTTTTCCCTGTCAAGAGACCGGAGGATGTTACTGAATTATCCATCTCTCAAACTGATAACATGGTTGTGCTAACAAGTAAGATTTCACTTGCAATGGAGAATTCAAATGAAGATTGTAATTCAATTTGATGGGGTGGGGTGAAGTGTGTGTAAAATCTCACTCGCATTGGGTAATTAGAGCAACTAAACTGAAGAGATGTTTGGTGATATTAACTTTGTTTTGTTTTCTTAACATCAAAAACAAGTGTTGGGGTGGGCCCCTTTAAGATTTTTCCCTCCCCCATGTTTTAGAGCAAAAACTGGAATGTGAGCATAGAGAATTTCACAAGAAGACGCCCTTTAAGTAGATGTTTTTACAGTGCTATCCAGATGGGCAACATCATAGAAACCTAGTTTAGGTTTCCTTTCGTTAAAATTGTCAGCAAGGTGAGCATCATGTTGTATTGATCCAGATAGCTGCGGGGGAAAGTTTCTGCAGTTTGCAATGATGGAACCCAAAAGTTCACAAGATGTAGCTTCCATCTTGTTCTTTTAGCTTCTATGTTGCTCCATTTTTTTCATTTTTTTTTTTAGCTGTTATTTGCTTTCCAAAATGTGATGCATGGTCCAGGTATTTCAGTAAGGGTTCTAACATTTGAGTAAGCTCTGAGTTCATTTTGTGATCTGCTTTCAGCTTGCTCAGGATTGAAAGGTGTATTGTTGGGTATATAATTACTATGTTTTTTTTTTTTAGATCTTCTTCCATTCACTGACTATCAGGTCAATGTTCATTCAGTTTATGAAGAAAGGGAGAGTGCTGGACTGCCAGGCAAACAAAGAACAAGTGAGTATTTTGGTACACTTTTTAGGTGACTTTACTTGCTTATTAAATTCCTGTATAATAACATATTCAGTTAAAGCAGGACTCCTGGAGTGGGGTTATACCCTCACTAAATATTTACAAATTTTGTAAAGATTTCCGCCCCACCTCAAACAGTGTTACATCTTTAAAGTGCAGTTCCACTTTTGCAGTCAAATTTGAGAAAATCCCCAATATGTTTCTGTTCCCATTCACACAGCATAACTAAAAATAAAAATGTATATTTGTAGTTTTTTTTTTTTTTTTTTTTTTTTTT
>NW_017306691.1:1024382-1061102 GCF_000935625.1 Nanorana parkeri | reverse complement strand
GGGTGGTCTCCAAGCAACTCTGGAAAAATTTCAAAGTGAAAGTGTAGGGACAAAGTGGGAACAAACCCTTCTCCCTCATTACCATACAATGCAAAACACAAGCCTTGAGATTAACTCTTAGGACAAACCGTGTTCAAAACTAGTTTATAACTGCTAGATTTGCCAGTACAGACAGGGTTAATTATGGTAAACATCAACTCCCAAGCCCCTTAATATATAGCAGAGGAAAATTTCAGTTTCAAAGTTTCTGTTCACATATCACAACTTAAAAATTAAGGTAAATGTTAACCCAATTTGGCTGCAAAAGAGGAAATGTATTTTAAGAATAAACTTTTTTTGCTGAAGTGAATTCTCCATACAGTATATGCAATGGCTATTCTAGGAGACCTATTTTTTGTGTTCAGCTTCAGTGTTGTGGAATTTAAGTACATGCTGTTATGAGATGAGACCTAATTCCCAAAGTAGCAAGATACAGTCAATGTGTGGTATACCGTAAAGATAGTGTATACATACCCTAGATCAGTGTATATGCAGTGGCATGTTCCAAAAATAGCAGCACTGGGTATTAAATTTGTGGAAATTATGAATTTGAAATTGTACCCAGATCTGTGCTCAAATGCCCAAGAATGTCCTCTGATGTGGTAACAGCTGCCTGTTTTCTTTGAAACCTGCTCTGAGCTCTTTGCTTGGCTTGTGAGTTCCATACCAGCAGGTTTATTCTGAGGTATTTTGTAGTAGAAAGGACAGATGTTGGCTCAATGCTGCATGTCTTGTTCCCGCAAGCTGTAGATTCCTGCATTTCAACCAGCAGACTTGTGAGATAAAGAACGCATTCTACACTAAGACGTTACTTATGTAATATACAGGAATTTACTTTGTATACAAAGTCATGATGATGCGTTCAAAATGCTTGAGTTAGTCTGACTTTCCTTTCCATATTTTATAAAGGTAGTGTGCAACTTTAGTTATTTTGATTGCAGATGGTAATATTGTGTCTTGTATGTGTGTGGGGTTTTTTTCCCCTAATTTTTTCCTTTTTTTTTTTTTTTCCTGCACCATAGCACTTGATTCACCAAGTGGTATTGACTTTTCTGAAATCACCACAAACTCCTTTACTGTGCACTGGAATGCCCCCCGTGCTACCATCACTGGGTATAAAGTTCGCTACCAGCTGGAAAATAGTAATATGCGTCCCAAAGAAGAGAAAATTCCTCCATCACGAAACTCTGTCACTCTTACCAACCTTATCCCAGGCTCTGAATATGTTGTCAGTATTATTGCGGTCAGTAGTGGCCAGGAGAGCTTGCCACTTGTAGGCCAACAAGCTACAGGTAGGTAGTTTGCCTGAAAACACTGTTAAATGTTTGATATGTTTTTGTACTCTTGTTTTTTGGCGTGAGGACTAGTGAAATGGCATTTGTCCATAAACAAAAAAGTGTTCTTTTTTACGAAGGCTCTTTTCTCCCACCTAATCTTCCTTTGGTCAGATGCTGAACACTACATTTCTAAACTGTGCCTTAATTCAACCTCCCTTTCCCATCCCAAAACGAATTATCTGGCCTAATCACTGCTTAATATTTACTTATCAGCAGAACAATTGTGCAACACTTGGTGCTCAATTCTTAAAACTGCCAGTGCCAATCCTTATCAGTGGCAAAACTTATGATTTGCCTTCAGAGTGAGTCCACTTAAGCTGGCCATACACTTTACAACCATCGCAAGTCTTGCGATGGTTGTAAGCCAATTAAAAGCTCGTAAGATCACCCCTGAGGGGCGGGCTTCCAATGACTCCAATGCCGCATGGGCAGTGTGCGCTTGTGCACACCGGCCTGTTCGCATTTGTCTCCCGAGAACGGCACTAACCCGCCGACAATCGTACGATTCTCAGTGGGTTTTCAAGCCTGCACGGGAGACAAAAGACGTGCGACCATACAGTAGAAACGGTCGCACGCCTTCCACGTGTATGGGCACCTTTTAGAAATACTACCAATTTGGACAGATGTAGGAATCCGGAATTGCCCACTGACTTAGTTGATTCTTCAGCTACACAGGTTGCAAGATCTCGGTTTAATTTCCCCACTACTCCCACCTGCTACAGCGATTGAGAAGGGCCATCATTTATGCCATAAAATTCAGCAGAATAATTTTGGATGCTCAGCCTGCTTCAGAGGAGTCAGATGGCAGAAATGCTGAGATGGAACAAACATCCCCTTATTTTCCCTTTTTTTTTTTTTTTTTTTTTTTTTTTACTGCATTTCTTTTTCATTGCAGTGTCTGATGTTCCAACTGATCTACAAGCAACATCTACTTCTCCCAATACAATTACAATTGCTTGGGATGCACCTGCAGTCAATGTACGATACTATAGGATTACTTCCTCAGAGACTGGTATGTTCAATAAATATTTTGCACTGAGCCCGATGGTTCCCATTTTTATGCGTTCTTAACGAAAATCTCTGATTATCCACATAGGAGGCCAAGGTCCAGCTCAGGAATTCACAGTGCCTGGCACTTTCAACACTGCAACTATCAGAGATTTGAAACCAGGCGTAAGCTACACTATTACAGTGTATGCTGTCACTGGCCGAGGGGACAGTCCTGCCACAAGCAAGCCAATTACCTTTGTTCATTCAACAGGTATACCAAGTGGACTTCAAGCTATCTTGTAAAGATGCAACATATTGAAATCTAGTAATACTTTGTGTGAATGTTTTATTATGTGGTTTTACTGGTAAAATAGTTCTAAATATAACTGATGTTTTACAGCTGTTGATCAACCAACAGAGATGCAAGTGACTGATGTCCAAGATCAAAGCATTCATGTTAGATGGACACCATCTGCTAGCCCAGTTACTGGTTATAGGGTTACTAGTGTACCCAAAGGTGGTCATGGAGAAACCATTTCCAAAGTTTTACCATCAGGTAACTATTTTGTTTGTGAGCGTGTTGTAAAGGGATGCTTGAAACGTTTATTCTCAAATACCCTTTAACAGTTGTTACTGTACATGGATAGTTAAAGTTAAAAATATTAACTTATCCCTTTTTGAAATGCTGGTAGTCTGACCATTTACATTTTACTTCATAAGAAAATTGTGTTTTTTTTTCTATGTTGAGTATTTTAGATAATCCCACCTACATACCTATGTGCTGCATTTTCATGTTTAAGACATTTATAACAGGGGAAGGGGGACCATTTTTTAATATACACACTACTGTTCAGTCTCCAAATCCTTTTTTGTACCTTGTCGGACTAGGCCTAAAATGTGGAATATAACATGGGTGCAAAAATGGAAAAAAGGGCCTCAGTCATGAAGGGGTTAATATATTCCCATCCTGACAAATGGAAAGAACTGTCCTCTACGAGGGATTTCCTAAAAACTATACAACAGACTTGCCACCAGGAGTAAAGTCAACTCTTCTTACAAAGAAAACAAAAAAAGTACTTCCTATATAAACATTTTTATTTTTTCAAAATAAAATAGATTTGCAAATGTCATATCTTGTAACCAAAATATTAACTTTTGATATTCCAAAAATGAATTGCGCCTTTCATTTTTAGTAACTTATTTCACAGATAAAACGGAAATGACAATTGTGGGGCTTCAACCAACTGTTGAGTATGTGGTGAGCGTGTATGCCCTGGGTGTTAGCGGAGAGAGTGAGCCTCTAGTTGAAACAGCTGTCACAAGTATGTATTCTCTGTTTAAACTGGATTTATCCTATTCCCTTTTTTTTTTTTTGTACACTGCATTAAGAGATCTTGACTGAAAAAAAAATGAAATTTGTTAACACCAATGATGTGGTTTAGTAGACAAACCTCTCATCAGCCATGGAGTGGAGTTAGGACAAAGTTCTGTAATCCACGGTCTGAATAGTGCTACTGCTTTTTAGAGACTAATTGCTAGTGTGCTTGATAAACATGGCCGTTAATTGTATTTAGTATCCCTGCAGCATCAAACTGACTCTTGCATATTAAGCTTTTGCAATAGGTGTTAAGGTTGCAGAGCTTAAAATTAATCAATGTTTTGTGCATAGTTTAGCACATCCTCTTTTGTTGACCTATAGCTTTTTATCAGGTTGTAGTTCATCAATGGCTGGCATATGCAAACATGATGAGCGCTTGCACAAATATTTTTCCAGCTATAACCTCTAATCTTTAGGATACTTGGCAAATTTACATTGCATTGCTTCACACCTGATTGAATCACAGCTGTGCTACCAGCAATGTAAGAATTCTGCCTGCTAATGTCTCAATTATGTCTTGTACTGATGAAAAATTAATTTGGTATGGTTCTGTACCATTCTCTGGGTTAAGGTGGCTGAATTGTATTTGTTTAAATGGTCAGTCCACTCAAAACTAAAATGTTTGGTTTTGATGATATATTGCGGGCTTGAATCACATGTTGCTTTTTAGATTCTGGGCTCTGGATCCCACCTTCCCAACTGTACTCTCCTGCTTCAGCTATAACGACTCCATAATGGGAAGTGGTATCTAGAGTTGGAAACACTGAAATGCCTCTTGGAGTCTCTAAGAAATCTAAAAAGCCATTGGGTGATTCAGCTCACCAACATCTACAAAAAATATTTTGTTGTGGAGGGACAGACCTTTCTAATGCGGCTTTTATAATTTAACACTTGATATAGCTTTCAAATGCCGGGGGAGGGTAGAATACTCTGGCAGCTTTTTTTCTTTCCTGTTGCTGCTTCTGCTTGTCTCTGCTGTTAATTGCTTTTATAATTAATTTGCCTGACAGACATTGATCAACCCAAGGGACTGGCATTTCCAGAAGTGAATCTTGATTCAATTAGACTATCCTGGGAAATCCCAGAAGGACAGGTTACAGGTTACCGAGTGACCTACTCAAGCCCTGAGGATGGAGTCAGAGAGTTGTTTCCAGCTCCAGAAGGAGATGACGACACTGCTGAATTGCACGGTCTCAGGCCGGGCACAGAGTACACTGTAAGCATCGTGGCATTGCACGATGACAAGGAAAGCAAGCCTGTGATTGGAATCCAGCATACAGGTATCCAGAGCACTTGGCGGGTTCTGTGTGTCCGTTCGTCCTTTGTTACCCTGCAGGTGCCATCCACCAGCAAACTGTATACCCTTAATTCCAATCCTTGTACCTACGCCTGATGTGGTCTTTCACCTTTTCTATTTATCTATCCATTTGTCACTTGCATCCTGATACATCATTAAGTATTACTAAACCCAAAAAAGTTTCATTAAGAGCGGCTAGTAACTATTACTATGCATGTGCTATAGTTCTACCTGCAATGGTTGGCAAAAAGTGTCACCAAACTGACAATTTTAGTGGTATTACTGAACAAGTCAGCTGACTGAAAATATCACTTTAAACCTAATTTTACATTACTGCTGTTCTGATAACATTCTAGAATATTTTGTTTTGTGTAGTTATTAATTTCTTATATCTAAAGCTTCATAACAAGCATGCAACTTTTTAAAATGTCTTAACTGAATGCCAATGGAAGTTGACTTAAGAACATCACTGGCCTATTTGAGTAGTGTGTTAAATTCCTGCACATATTAAATAACCCTATCCATCAGATGTGTGGAATATTACCTAGCATCAACTGCATTGCTTTTGGTACTCAAAAGTTCCCTTTTTACTACTAGAGACTTAATTTTGAAGGTTATTTATGTTCATGCTTGTACAAGACAACCTTTGAAGTTGCACTGCATTCTTTTATTTTATGGATTTATGGATTTTTTTATGCATGCATTCACGTTGTGTGTAGAGTATTTTGTCTTGTAAAATCTTTTTTGTGTTATTATTATTATATTGTAATTTTTTTTTTACACATATACTATCCATTTTGCAGCCATTCCTGCCCCAACAAATCTTCAGTTTTCCCAAGTGAATCCAACGGGCCTTACTCTCAGCTGGCATGCACCTAATCTCCAGCTCAGTGGATACAGAGTACGTGTGAACCCCAAGGAGAAAACTGGACCAATGAAAGAGATGGATCTGTCGCCTGGTACGACTGCAACCACTATTACTGGTCTAATGGTGAGTAATGGCTTGAAATCTTATACTTGTAAAACTTGGTAGTATGTGCAGAATACATCAGTGGAAATGACTTCAATGGACTTGCTCTGTAACGTTGAAGCCATTTTGTTAATCCTCTAAGCTGCTCCCTCAGTTCCAGTGAATTTCAGAAACGTATCCCAGTATGTATAGCCATGGATAACAACATATTCTATGGTGTTTTATTGTAAATGGAACAGACATGCACTTTATGCACCAGGACCATGGAAGTCAGTTTTTTTAAATGCCACAGTAATGCTACACCTCCTAGTATTTTACAGTCCCTTTGACCCAGCGTATACCAAACTTCCTGATGGTATTTGTCACAGCCACCCCAAATGCATTATGTCCACCCCAAATGCATTATGTGTAGTAGTTGCCCTCTATATCATAATTTCCATCTTAATGGAGCATAATGCAGATGGCAATGATGTCCACTCCATGAAAAACTGTTACTTCTGACCTATCTTTCTGAATTTGCTGAGCCACAGAAAAGTTATAATGGCTATTTTTTTTTCTTCTGCTTAGCAGGCACACTGGTAGTGTAAAAGCATGAAATAACTGCACTAAGTACTTGTTACCAGGCTGTTTACAGTAGAAATAGATGTTGTAATTCACAGGCTCAATCATGTCAACTCCTAGTTGGTGCTCCTGATCATATGACTCTGGTTTTTAAAGAAAACGCTTGATTTGCATGTATAAAGAAAATATTTTTAGGTTTTAATTGACAGGGACAGAAAAGCATACAGCTACACTATTCTGAAGCAAAGTTACACTTAAGCCATTCATTTATTCATATAGGCTTGGTAATCGAACATTCTTCCAAAATGGAGCATTTGTACCTTTTTTATTTTTATAGAGTGGACCATTTTGGAGGGTCTACTGTCCCCCCCACATTCTAGCTAGGATACTTTAACAAAAGGTGATCTGTGACTGCTAGTTTAGTTTAACGTTCTAGTTTTACCATGCTTAGTAAAGCCCAATCCGGTTAAGGTATAACTGATCCATCTGCAATTACAACTCCTTGGTACACTTAGTAAGTTTTCCGAAACTCTTGCTTTCTTGATCAGGTTGCAACCAAGTATGAAGTTAATGTGTATGCTGTGAAGGATGGTCTGATGAGTCCACCACTACAAGGCATCATCTCAACACTGGAAAGTAAGTAACCAAAAGATAAAATATAATGGGTCAACTGTTTAAGGGTAGGAAAGAAATAGCCATCAAATATTTGCTTCCATTTGTAATTGACCTCTTGAATGTGTTTGCTTATTTTGGGCCCATTTACATTTATGCTTAAAGATAATGTGCTGTAAAATACATGTTTTACTGCATTAGCATAATGCAGCATTGTGTTGCAATGGCAGTAATTTTGAATTACAGTAACGGGTAACACACCTGCACTGCAGTGCAACAGAACACATGTGCTGTGTGGGGCAGAGCTCTGCTTTAAATGGTCAGACTTTTCTCTTTTTTTTTTTTTTCTTGCATTGAGGTGTGCTGTCAGGTTTAATACACAATGATAATGTACAATAATGCATTGGATTAACACAGATGCTTTAAAACATAGTCCAAATAGGCCCTTTCAGTGTTAATATTCTTTAATCTATAAAAAACACAAGCCAATTTTTCCTGTGTAGGCATCATTTGAATTTAGTCTGCACCTATTTAATGGTAGAAGTGGGATATTTCCCTGCTCTTGAAACCAGTTGATTTTAAAAAAAAATCAAAATATTTTTCCTAGATGTTAGCCCCCCTCGCCGTCCACGTGTCACAGATGTTACAGAAACAACTGTCACCATTACCTGGCGCACAAAGACGGAGACCATCACTGGCTTCCTGATTGAGGCTCTTCCTGCTGGTGGCCAGACTCCCATTCAGAGAGTGATTAAACCAGATGTGAGAACCTTCACTGTCACAGGTAAGACTTGTTTATTAGGACATTGTCTAGAGGCCTCCATAGTGACCACATTATTTGTGGGGTCTGTTTTGGGGTCTCCCTAACTGTTAATGCTCTTATTATAGGTCTTCAGCCCGGAACAGAATACAAGATCTCTCTGTACACTTTAAATGACAATGCCCGCAGCTCCCCTGTCACACTGGATGTGTCAACAGGTAAAATAACAAATTAACTGTATTCCCATAGTTTACTGCTGTTTTGTTTGTGTTCAGCATAAAGTACTGGGTATTTTAATGTTGCTCTTATCTTTTACTAGCTGTTGACAGTCCTTCCAACTTGCGATTCCTGACCAGCACACCCAACTCCCTGCTCTTCTCCTGGCAGCCTCCTCGCTCTCGCATCACAGGTTACATCATTAAGTATGAACGGGTAGGAGGAGTACCTAAGGAACATCTGCCCCGCCTTCCAGCAGGGACTACTGAGGCTACCTTAACCAGTGAGTGTCCTGACCACTGTTCAGTACATGCAATATTGTCTCTTTTGTCCAAAGAATACTGCATTGCTCCCAGGTGCTTACTCTGCTCTTGAAGAGTGTACTATTTTCATAGACCTGAAAACCCGTTTCCACCTTTTGCAGAAGGACCTTTTCATAAGAAAAAAAAAATGTTTTCATCTGAGTCCATGATCTAAAAATGAGCCATATGGCTAAAGTAAAGCCCTCAAACCTTGTGTTTTAAAGCTTTGTAAATGTAGGCTATTTGTGATTATTTTCCCATTGTATATGCGATTGGTGTGGTCCTCCTTTTACTGATTTTATAAATGAATAAAAAAAAAAATTCTGCTCTAAAGTATAAATGCACATTTAGTGGAGTTACTTCTGCCTCAGATCCATTGAGATCTTGGCTTTGCAGCCTCCTTCTCTGCCCACCGCTCTGCACGTGTGCGGTAATCTTCATTCTGTCCTGTTGAGATTGTGCACTCTGGTGGAAGAGTAAGAAAACAACATGGGGTTGAATGGCATTGCAGCACCTATGTGCAGGTCCTGCAGCAAAGATACTAGCAAATGGCTTTGTGGCTTAGAGAAAGTTGCATAACCAAGATCTCGCTGGGAGGGGGCAGTTGGCACAGAAAGTGCATGCAGTTAGGCACTAAAAATCTACACTAATAATGTATTTAATTACTTTGCAGACCTAGAGCCTGGTGTGGAATATGTAATTTATGTCATTGCTGTGAGGAATAACCAGAAGAGTGAGCCTTTGACTGGTCGCAAGAAGACAGGTATTAAAACTTTATGAACTAAATGTTATCTGAACAACACTTATTTCTTTACATGTGATGTAGGGATGTGTGCAAATAAGGCTGTGTTAGTATTGTGGCAATTTACTTCTTTAATGCACTGTTTTGAAAACCTACTTTTAACTGGCTTGCATCTCTTGACAAAAAGTAATTTTGCATTTCATTGTCTGTGCAGTGTTGCAGTTGAATCCTCTATGCTGTAGCGTGCAGTGATTTAATTCCTTGTCTGATGTACTGAACATCTTTTTAGATGCAGACACCAAAGTGCCTGGATTATAAAAACTGTATTAGGAAGATTTGGAAATCAAAGCACACAATTGCTTTCAGTTTTTATAAAACTGGCAAATCTGGATGGTGTTCAGTCATTTAATTGTGAACAATTTAATTTAAAAGGAAAATTATGCTAATTGAAATTTCTTCCATGTGAGAGACCTACAACCAGAATAGTCATGTAAAAAAAATCAGTATGACCTCAAGAATGCAAAAGTTGGCACAATCCCTAGAATTTTTCTTTGCATCATGAACATGTATGCTCTGCATGCACAAAGGTTTCCTTCCATGAAAGGTGTGCCTGCTGCTTTTCTTCAAATTTTTTTAACAAAGAAAAATTGCATTTTTGCAATGTTGAATGTCTGTCTCTCACAGTGAAGCATACTGCATTTCTAACAATGACAATCATCAAATGAAATCAATACGTTAAAAAATATAGACCTAAAGCAATGATGCATTTTTAAAAGGTCTTAACAGTGGGTACAATTTAAATGTATCTATTTCTCAATGTCTTTCATTCAGAGGTGCCTTTTCCTAGTTGAAGGGATAGGCTGAATATTTGCTCTGATCACAAAAAAACAAAAGTATGTTCTCCACTATTTTAGCTTTGGGTGAGTAGGGTCTTGTGGAGTCCCGTCATTGATCATGACTCACTGCTAATGTTGCTTGAACTTGCTAGTGATAAAGTTGGCCATACAGAATCCCCCATTGCCCTGGCAGGCACAGCAGTGAGAAATGAATATTGATAGAGAAACTGCATAGAAGCTGGATTGTGTTGGATATAACAGATGCATTTCCCCCTGATCACCCGAAACTAAACAAATCCCATTTAAAGGGTCAGCCCACCCAAATGGAATTTCATTGCTGAGAACTCTGTACTTGAGTTCACAGGTTTGCACACCTGCCATTGCATTTCAGCATGCTTTTTTATAATACACTGAATTTGAAAATACCCAATCATCATGGGGATTGTGATTCCAAAGTCTGTTTGGGAACTATGATGGGGGAAGATATGGCCCCTGAGGTCCCCAAGAAATCTAAGAAGTCAGACCACATGATTCTGCCTATTTCTAAAATAGCCATTTGTGCTGTGCTGACCCCTTAATGTGTGCTCTTAATTTGAAATCTGTTTTAACTTTCTTTTTTGGCCACATGTAAAAATGCCTTTATTTTTGTTGCCGTGTCACCTTATGCCCAACTCCAGCCAAAACTTTTTTTTTTGACCAGTGGGTGAAAGGAATGGAGCCATTGTCTGGTTTCAAAGGGACAGGAAGGGGAGGTATCTGCTCAAAAAAATGTAAATTGTAGATCTTAACTAGAAAAAAGCTGGCTGGACCTAGACTTTAAATTGTTGGTGTTTCTCACTGTGTTCAGATTTGTGGGTGTAAGGCTTAGCATGTGTATTGATGCATTTTTGCAGTAGGACCCTATGCATTTGCTCCAGTAACTTTGCAGTTACTTTTTGTAAAAAAAAAAGTCAAACCATTTGCATGTGGCTTTAAAGGGCTGGATATACTAAAAGTACAGAGTACCTACTGTTGTTTGTGTACCATGACCACAAAACATGTTCTGGTGCCAAGGACCATTGCTTCTGCCTGCTTTAATTAACGCTTTGCTTTTATTGCTCCTAATACTTTCTTTGGCCAGATGAGATTCCCCAACTGGTAACATTCCCTCACCCCATCCCTGGCCCTGAAATCCTTGATGTTCCCTCGGAAATAGAGAAAACGCCTTTCATCACTGAGACAACATTTGAGAATGGTAATGGTATTAAACTTCCAGGCTCTATTGGACAGCAAAGCACTGGCCATGAAGGACAATTTGTTGAAGAATACTTTAGAAGCCCCGTTTTGCCCACAACTGCTGCACCTGTGAAGCCTGGGCAATTTACTCCCGGTCATGTTGTTACAGTGGATACCAGTTTTCATGAGCCCATCTATGATCATGAGCCCAAAGGAGATTTCGACGGGCCTTATACCCATGGCTTTGGGCCACAAATCAATGATACTGGTATACAAGAAGTGGCATCTCAAACTACCATTTCATGGAGGCCCCTTTTGGAGACCACCGAATACATCATCTCGTGCCATCCTGTGGGTCATGAGGAAGCCCCTCTTGAGGTAAGCTTACAATCCTTATTCTATGTATTTCACTTGATTAGGTAGTAAAACATTTAGTCACTTTTTTTTATCTACAATTATGGTTGTTTTGCATATAAATGAATGTAAAGAGCCAAAAAAAGCTTGCAATTGGAAGTTTTCTCTGGAATGACTGGACAGGAAGTTAATGGAAACCTGTAATTTGTGAGAGCTGCCATTGTCTTCCTCTGAAATTGTCGCTTGATGATTTGGCTTCCATGCTTTGCGTCACTGACCCAGTACAAGTATTTTGAATAAAGAATCCTGACTTTATTATTTTCTGTAGACTGTCGGTTTTGGGTCTAACTTTGAAGTATTGAAGCCATACACAGTCAGCCAACCAGCATTTTCAGGAGGCCAACAATGGCATACTATAAATTGTTCTAATGGGGGAGGAGATGTACTTTTATTTTAAATATAACTTCCCACTATATATAATAATCGGCTAACTAATCGATTTGGAAAATAATCGTTAGCTACAGCTCTAATATAAATGTCTTATTTTTAAATGATCTGATCATTTTCTAAATTCTTAAAGGTAACTTTAGTGTTTTATGTCATTTTCACAGTTTAGGGTCCCTGGCACCTCTACCAGTGCTACTCTTAATGGCCTTACCCGTGGAGCCACATACAATATCATTGTGGAGGCCTTGAAAGGAATTAATAGACACAAGATCCTAGAGGAACTGGTCACAGTCAGCAATACTGGTAAGAGCATAGTCTGTATATCATTCTCTCCTGACCACTTCTTTTTAAAGCAAACGTGTAAACATTTTAAGAATGGTAAACTGCCCCTGGTATGTTATTTTTGAAGCCTCTTTAATTCTTGCACAAGTATCTTCAAGCATTCTCCAGGCACCCTGAAACCAAAAGTCTTCTAAGTGTGAAAACATGTAAAAGAAAAGAACATTCCTCTCTAAACTGCCCCATTACACTAAAAGTGAATTCTAGTGAAGCCAAACTATCAGTAAATGGTCTCCAAACACAGGTCATATTAAAAACAATACAGGGAAACTTAAAGGAGAACTAATGAGGTGAGTGATTTACACTCCTCCTCGAGCTGTTGTGCGACATTGAAACTGTCACAAGTCGGCTCTATAGATCGGGAAGTAAGCGAACACATACCCCTGCTCGCTCACTTCCCGATCATCTCCCTGCAGAGAGCGGTGGCGGTCAGTCACCGCTCCCCGCAGGGATTCCCCCCTCCCAGCTCTGACTGGAGAAATGGGAGTGGGGGGGGGGGCACAGCTGACTTTGCCTTCAGATAGGCAGAGCCTTCTGTCAATCAGCCTACTAGGTGGATCTCGACAGTAGTGTCGGGATCCGCCCTGGCTGTGGAGCTTTGGGTCACAGGAGGATGTTGGAATATGTCCCCCATGACCCTAAAGAGAACTATGGGATAAAAAGGTTACCACATAGTTGTGTTTGTTTTTTATAGATTTATTTTATTTGTTTAATCTTTATCAGATTTTGTGAGTTTAGTTATTGGTATGTTTGTATTTACACTTCATCTAAATATGTGGGTGATTGGTAATCCGTATCCCATCTACATATATCCACTTTGTGTAGTGTCAGATAAGTGGCTTTCTTTATGGTTTTGTCTATAAAATCCATTTTGTGTTTGAGAGCTTAGAGCTATATTGCAATTCACTTTCAGCATAGTGGTGCCATTAGCAGGAGGACTGTCTCTTCTGTCTTTGTTTAAATATCTAGTGTTCTGTCCATCTTTAACACGTGCATTATCGGCTTCTTAATTTAAGGTTTGTGCTACGGGCTCTTCCTGTTTTTCATGTAAGAAGCTCACACTCTTCCCTACCTCCTAAGTGTCATTATTGGTTAATTCAATGTGATGGGAAGTCTCAATGACCAATGTGAGGTGTAGGAGAGGGCAGGGTCTAGTCTAAATTAATATTTGCATATTTTTGTGCTGCTGGGTGCACTGGCAGAGCTCTTTCAGACAGGCGTACAATTACAAGCGGCCACACGCACACCCGATCCTGCACATCAGTGTGGGTCTGGGTGCTCGCACTTGGACGCAGACAGTGTGAGACAAAGCTCTACTAATCTAACAAGATGAGAAATGTTTTCCTAATTAATTACTTTTTCCATAGTCCTTCCTGACGGGGCTCTACAGCCAGTTGAGGACACCTGTTATGACACCTTCACTGGAGCACATTATACAGTTGGACAGGAATGGGAGCGTATGTCAGAGTCTGGATTTAAACTTTGGTGCAAGTGTCTAGGATATGGCAGTGGGCACTTTAAATGTGACTCATCGAGTGAGTACAAACCTTCCTCTTCTCAGTATGTAATGCTAAAATAGTTGTCTTGGTAAAAGAAATTACATGTAAGTTGTTAATTTGCATTTCTTTTCATGATGGACATTTCGGTTATTGGGCTGCAATTTAAAAGGATGCTGTAGTGGAACAAACAATTACCTTTTAAAAATTAGGCTATTATTTACACTAGTGGTTTTAAAGTTGATGAAAATTAACGATTTCTAGTTAGTGCAATTGTGTTGTGATCTAACTTATCATTGATTCTTGCAGAATGGTGCCATGACAGTGGAGTTAACCATAGAATTGGTGAGAAGTGGGATCGCCAGGGAGAGAATGGGCAGATGATGAGCTGCACTTGTCTTGGAAATGGAAAGGGAGAGTTCAAGTGTGAACCACGTAAGTACAGTGTGGCTCCTAGGTCTGCTGTGGAAATCTACAATTGGGACGAGTAGATGCTGTCTTGTATGAGGTATTTCTATTCAGTTTCCTTGTCTTCCTTTTCCAGATGAGGCTACATGCTATGATGAAGGAAAACTGTACAATGTTGGGGAGCAATGGCAGAAGGAGTACCTGGGAGCCATCTGTTCATGCACATGCTATGGGGGACAACAGGTGAGCTAATATCTACCTAGTAAAGTACAGGACATATTTTTTGATAAGTTGGCAGGCAAAACAGTCTATACACAATAGGCCAGTTGGAACTTCATTGGGTGTTTGTAATCTAAACTGCAAATCACATGTCCAACATTTTAAGAAAAAAAATTCTACATTCCAAAATCTGTAAAATACACTCCTTTTCTAAGTTGGGAGACCACCAGTCTCCTAGACCATGTCCTCCCATTCACTATTTCACTAGCAAGATTCTCACCTTTTACAAAAGTAAAACAGAGTAGCTGTACCATGGGCTACTGTCTGACTTTAGAAGTAGTGAACATTCCTGTACTAATGAATGCCTTTCTGTGAATATAATCCAGTTTAAAGCACAACTGTAAATGTAGCCATAATGTATTGGTGTTGAGTTATGTCATGTTTATTGTGCATCTGTATGTTGGTATGGTAAGTTCCTTTCACTTTCATGGCAACAGTTAAAGTGCCACAACACTGCTTTGTCACCAGAACTACAACTTATTGCCCAAAGCTATAGTAATATTACGGAAGCCATATGTGGCCATACCTTACTGCTAGAAGTCAGTCTTTATTGGAGTCTCAAAATTCTGCCACATACAACATTTAAAAAAAGGTTGTGTCAGACCACAGTCCTGTTTGAATTGACGAGCAGTGAGGCAGTGCATCAATATTTTCAAAATTTGTATAAAAAATGGTAAATGTTTTATAAAACTGTCATCCTAAGGCAGTATACAACCTCAGCAGTGATTCTTCCTAGAGTTAACAGTGTATGCAAAGTAGTTCTCCTTGAGGCTGTGCAACCCAGAACAAGGTACTGATGAAGATAAAACCACTATGGGTTGACTTTGGCTTTCCAAGTGGAGCATTGCTGCATGGACATGAAAGATATATATGTAGGAACTGCCCAGATTTGTGGACCAGTGTTACCGCGATCTAGGCTTCTCCTCATTGATCATTCACTGAAATGTTGTTGTGTTAACAATAACCCACAGTTGTGAAAATAACTGCTACATGTTAATGCTCTTTGTTCTGACAGGGTTGGCGCTGTGATAACTGCCGAAGGCCAGGATCTGCTGTTACTCCAGATGCCACCGGACACACAGTTTCCCAGTACACTCAGAGATTTCAGGCAAACTTTGTAAGTGTTCTAGACTTGTTTTGTCATTTTAGTATTTCTGTACTAGATGCAGGGTGAATGATGTGAGAGACTAGAGCAGGATATTTCTTTTTCACTTTTCAGGACCTGTCTGATGGAGAGGGCTGGGTTGATATTGGCAAAGGGGTACAGCAATGCAAGGAAGTCAGTTGGAGAAAAATTTTAATCAGTCAGAAGAGGAGGGTAGAATGAAGCGTATTGTCACAGAGCAACAGCTAACAATGGGGAGGAGGAGGGGGGGGGTTGAGCGGGCATTCCGGTAAATGTGATTGCTCCAAACTAGCCCAGACATGCATGCTACGCAGACCTCGTTAAACTCTTGGCAGACTCTGTGGGCCCTTCCAAAACACTGGGATCTTATTTTTTCCCAAGGACTGGTTTACCACCTTGCTTCTTAAGCTTTAACAGTCTGACTGTTGCAGCCCAGACCCATAAAGGCTATAGTCCTGCCTGATTCAGTTATCCCTATGCTGCGCTGAAAGTTAGGAAATCATCTTCTCACAAAGTCTACCATCACACCTGGAAAGTGCATTTATCATTGTGTGAGGCAAGGAATTTCTATCCAAGTAAAACTGTGATGAATCCTGCCTTTTCCCATCTGGTGTGGCTCAACATTTTGGCCTAGAGTATCAAGGGTCAAATCTCAGTCCTAGAGATTAGATTCCCTTTTTTATTTTTTTTTGCGTTTTTGTCCATCACCACTTAGTGAAAGCCTTTGGACAGGGTGCCACTCACATTGTTCTCCCTGTACGTTCCCCTGTAATTCTGTGGCATCTCAACTTGGTTTTGAGGTTCTCCAGAAACCACACTTTGAAACAGGGAAATTACCCTGTCTACTCTCAATCACAAGTTTGCCTTCCTCGTTGCAATCAACTCTGTTCACATATTTGTCAAGTTTTACCAGGTCGATGTTCATGCTTCATCTGATGCCAGCTTCAGTCATAATGTTCTACAGTTCGCTCCATTGAGCCTCTCTTGTTAACCTGGTAATGTGGCCCTGTTAGTGTTGTGTTGCCCACCCCTCAGTTGAACTGCTTGGGTGTCTCCTATGTACCTGAATTACTCACCTTGTGTCCCTTTTTGTTATAGGTAGTGTAAAATCCTTTTCTTTCAGTTTAAGGTCCTGCACAGGTCCTTCCCCTCCGTTCTTATGATCCACTCATACTATTGTTTTTCTAGAAAACCTGAGCATGGTGTGGAGTTATACGAGGCTGTCCTTGCAGCTTTGTTTGCCAGTGCCCATTCTCCTGAAGGCGGCAGCAGCATAACCCTATGTACCTGAAGTACGCCAAGAAAAGGAATCTATGGCAAATAAAAATCCTATTTTTGGAAGGCGGTCCTTTTGTTAGACCAGGTCTTAGCATGTTCTATGCAAAAAGAAACCTAAGCAGAACATTATCGCTGAACCTGAATTTTTAAATGGAAAGATTCCAGAGATACTAGAACTTATTGACACATAGATCTTATGTGTGTTACATAGGAATTGTCTATATTGCCCTATGACACTACAGGTGAAACTCGAATAATTAGAATATCGTGCAAAAGTAATTGCAGTAACTTCTGCAAAAGGGGCCCAAACCAAGTACTGAGTACATATGCATGCTTGTACTTTTCAGAGGTCAGAGGTCCGATATTGTTCTATGTACAGTCCTTGTTTTATTGATTGCATGTAATAATCTACTTTTTTGAGGTTGTGGATTTGGGGTTTTCATGAGCTGTAAGCCATAATCATCACAATTATGACAAATCACGGCTTGAATTATCTTGCTTTGCATGTAATGAGTCTATCTCATATATTAGTTTCACCTTTTAAGTTGCATTAGTGAAATAAATGAACTTTGCACGATATTCTAATCGAGTTTCACCTGTAAATCCAATTCAAAATTTAGATTGAAAGAGAATAATTAATTGGCATATGGACCTTTTAATTTGTTTGCTTTGGGGCACAACAAACATGTTGATAAATAAGACTCATTGTAGCATGGGTGTACTTTAAGCCTATAAAAACTTTAGTGCCCAAGCAATAGGCTGCAAGATTTCTAATGTTTCCTCCTGTTTTTCTTTTCCAGAATGTAAAATGTCCTATTGAGTGCTTCCTTCCCTTGGGCCTACAAGCAGATTCACATCATACTGAACAGACCAAGAACTAATTGTCAAGGGAGCAGAGCATGTAGGGTTAACTTAAAGTGGGAGGAGGGTGGAGGCCTCCTGACTGGCAGATGAGCAATAATGCTTCAACATTCATCTGAAGTACGTCATGCCATTCAGTATTTAATGATTGTAATTTTTTATTTTGCTTCAATTGTTCTGGGAAACAAAAGGGAAAAGTTGTGTTTTTGTGTGTTTTTTAACTGGCAAAATGCAGCCTTTTAGGAGTAAACCTTGTGTGAATGTGTTCCTGGATGGGTTTTGCAGTTTATCTCCAAACTGGTTAATGAACTGCGGGGGTTTTGGCATCCCTGGGATTAATATAGAGGCCGAATGCCGTCGGGACCAATTGCGCTATATTATATTACCAATGCAGCACTGAACGTGCTGCTTCTGGCACAAATGTCTTTACTGTATGCACAATTTTAATTCTTTTTTTCCGCACAATCCTTACTAATACATGACCTTCCTTCAGTGTTATTTATCAATTTCTGCTGCATCTTCAGAAGATTCCTTCTACTTTACAATGGAAAAGTAAATTCTGAAATCTAGCAAATGATGGTTGTTGAATCTGATGTAATTATGGTTGGTGATTTTTATTTTTTTTATACTGTATGTGCTGTGGAAAGATAACTCTTCTTTTAATAAAAAGATCTTAAAAATCTGTGCTGGAGCTTTTTGTTAAGTGATGTGTACACTATGTAATTTAGACACTGCATTGGGTGTGTAAATTATCAATAAAAAGATGTATGTTCTATTTGGAGGACTGCTGAAAAGTCTGAAATCTTAACTTGCAGCATGCCACCTACACAATCACACTGTTCTTCCAGGTGTTGCAGGTAGTGAGAGGTACAACTTGAGCAATGAAGTGCTTCAGTCATAATCCCCACGAGTCCTCAGTAATTGCCTATTCAAAAAACGCATTGTATTTTCCTCACATAATAGGTGTCCTGTGATTGGAGGAGGGTATGTGACATCTCTTCTCCTTCAGTCATAGAATAGAAACCAGGTTCAGGCCTTGGGACAGGAAATATTATTCATGAAAAGTACCAGGAAAGAGTTCTTTATTAGAGGTGCACCAAAAAGAAATTTTGAAAATGAAAGGGAAAAAAAATGTCTAACCATTTTAGTGTGTGTGTGTATCAGATTATGACCACCCCATCAGTACTTCGTTGGGCCACCTTTTGCCTTCAATACTTCGGCAATTCTTCTTGGCATTGACTCCACGAGATGTTGAAAGGTGATGCGAGGAATCTGACACCATGCCTGATGAATAGCACTGTCCAGTTCTGTGAGATTTGATGGTTGTGGAACCAGCTGCCTGATGGCTCTTTCAACTTCGTCCCACAAATGCTCAATTGGATTGAGATCTGGTGATTTGTGGGGGCCACCTAAGCAAGTCTCCCTCATGTTCTTAAAACCACTCCTGCACAATACGAGCACCGTGGCATGGCGCATGGTCTTGTTGGAAGAAGCCATCTACATTGGGATACGCCATCAAGGTGATAGGATGAACTTGCTCAGCAACGATGCTTTGGCATGTTGTGCTATTCAGACGTTGTTCCACACGAATTAAAGGGCCCAAATCATGCCAGGAAAACATGCCCCAAACCATAACACTGCCCCACCAGCTTGAAGGGTTGTACTCATGCATGTGGGGTGAATGCTTTTATGCTGTTTCCGCCAAATTCTCACTCTGCCATCTGCATGATGCAACTGGAAACGTGATTCATCGGACCACATTACTTTTTTCCAATGCTCGACTGTCCAATCCTTGTGTTCCTGTGCGAATTGGAGACGTTTTATCTTGTTAACTGCAGACAGCAAAGGTGTTCGAACAGGCCTTCGGCTTCCATATCCCATACGATGCAGTGTATGGCGAACCGTGCGTTCAGAGATCATTTGAGAGGATCCCTGATTAAGATCTGCAGTAATTTGATGCACTGTTGCCCTTCTGTTGTCTTGTACCAGTCTTGCCACTCTCCGTTCTGCCCTAACATTGACTAGTCGCTGACGGCCACAATTCGCACGTTCAGACCCAGATTTTCGGCTGACAGTCCAGTCTTTAAACACTTTAACAACAGCTGCTCTTGAACATTTAACGAATTCTGCTGTTTTGCTGATACTCGCTCCATGGCTCCGAGCGCCAACAATCATCCCACGTTCAAAGGCTGTTAAATTGCGTTGTTTACCCATATCTTCAGAAAAAAATTCACTTCTACTGTCGTGGTAAACAACCTGCTTCCCTATTTATAATGGTCTGGCCCTCTAGCAACTTCAGCACAAAATTTTAGCTAATTTGCCTACAAACGTCAGGTGGTCATAATAATCTGGCTCTATATATAATATATATTTCACTGATACCAAGTACAGATACTTTTCGAGCTCCTAGACTAGAGAAAAAATCAAAAGTTAGGAGGCAGAACAGGCCCCTGATATTTCCCTTTTAAAATAGAAAAAGTGATTGAACACACAGTGCAAAATCTTTTTCTTCACCCCTGTTGTGAATGAACAGGAAACCTCTATACGGCGTGCCCCTGTTCATTCATTACTTGAGGAGATAGTATGTTTACTCTATCCACAATCCTGAATGAACAGGAAGTGATGTAGAGTACTTCCTGTTCATTTATAATTGGGGACACAGTAAACATACTATGTCCTTAATGATTTACAAACCATCAGCGATGGGGAGGAGAGCTTGGTCTCCTGTGAGAGCTGTCTCCTCCCCCACACCCTGGCTCTGACAATGGACAGCTGTCTTTGCCCTCCCCACCCCCCCCACACACTCTCCTGATCTGTCACAGGAGGCTCTCCTCCCTGTTCAGCCACCTGAATGTTTCTCTCTTTCCTGCTGCACAGAGCAGCGAGGAGGATAGAAACCATGGATGCACCACAATTTCAGCCAAAAGATGGTACTTTCTGTATTTTGCCTAGAGTGCCATTTTCGGCCAATATTTTTCAGCGGCCGAAATTACATTTTAGTGCATCCCTAGTTTTTGAGGATATTGCTGGATGAGTCGGAGCTATTCTTTTGCAAAATGCAGAGGTAAAAGGTACATTGGTGCTAATGCACACTTGGCATTTCACTTTTGACCAGAGCTGGGCTTTAACTATATTTTAGGTTTTGTTTTGTATAGATGGATCAGAAGCACCTTTTTTCATTAGTGATACCTCAGATTTGATTTAAGTACTTGCGCAAGAGGATCAAAATTTTTATGCAACTCTGTTTATCTCCAGTTAATCTTTATGGAATATAAGAATATATACATATCATACTTGGGCGACTTTGGGGTGTACTGATATATTTACTATGGTGTCTGCTCCCCCACTGGACACTGCAGTGTTAATCTAGGCTGTGTCTGCATTTTATGAACTCTTCCCCATACGATATTAAATTAATTTAAAGCAAAAGCTGCTCATACTCAGTGTTGTAACTTATACTACAAACATGGCAATAATTGTCAGATTTTAGCCAAGGCCCTCAAGAACCAACAAATTTTGACTTGCATCCCCTACAACACAGCTCAAGGTACAAGGTAGATCACCCTAAAGATTGCAAACCTTTTAGATCAGGGGTGCCCATAAGGTCGATCGCAAATCTGTCGCTGGTAGATCGCGAGTCAACTCCCTGTCCCACGCTCCGTGTGCCCGAATGTGTCAGACGCTAAAGCATCCGACACAGTCTCTCCCATCCTGTCTGAAGCGGCCAATTACCTTACTCCCGCTCGTAGCGTAGGTGGCCGCCTCTACCCGCACAGACACTTGGTCCGCACACTTCGCCCGACCCTCCGTCTTCGTCAGCGTCCAATAATCATTGCCTCCTGCACGTAGTGGCATTGGCTGCTCCTCCCTCTCTTCAGTGTGCAGCACATTTGACTGGCCCCTCCCCGCCCGCAGCTTTGGACACATCTGACAAATCAAACCAGAAATATCTCTTCCCAAACAATTTGAGATCCATGGGGAACTAAGGATCAATTTTCAAAAGTCCGGACCATTACAGTTGTAACGGTTGTATAGACAACTTTTACATACACTACAAGATAACTTTAAAGATGAATGAGTTACAGCAGACTCTTCTCTTGGTTTGGCTGATGCAATATAATTAAGACGTCAATTCTTCTACTAGCTTCGCTCATTTCCCGTGTACATCCCTTCTTTCCTCAAATCAGGTAATTAGTGTCTAAAATTTGCATGAAACCATCAAGGATCAAACACCACATCTATAACCTTCCAAAAATCCCATGGGTGCAGTTATAAGTTCACCAAACAATGGGTCTCTGTCAAGCAAACAAACTATCATTTCCCACTTAAATGACTTCCATGATGGTGCTCCCAACAAATTCCCACCCAGCTGAAATTCCATCTCCCTAAAAGACCATCAATATGCACAGGTTTGTGCAGTGACCAAATTTGATCTCTCCCCACAATATTCCTCCTTTAATCTGATAAAGAGTAAGTCTGGCTTCTCTCAAGGCTTCTTGGATGGCCCTTTCTGGCACCTACTGTATATACCAGGAAACAGTAGCAGGCCTCTAATTTCATCAGCTCAGGCCCTCTGTATTTTTAATCTGTGGCCACTTATAATCTTTGCTATCCAATGTAGACACTAACTTATTTACCCGCTCCTTCGCCAGGCCATTGACAAAATTATTTATTTTTTTAATGTAAGGGAACAAGACAATACAATAAAACAAAACTATCAAGAAGAATAACGACAAAACTTCTAACACCACATCAGTGTAAAATACATCAGTCTACAAGTACACCTAGCATAATGTCATAAGAGGAAGAAGGGAAAGCATAATATAGGGAAGATCATCTCAGTATCAGTGAATTCTTGAATTAGGGTAAAAGTGGAATTATATGGGTGTAGGAGAGTCAGGGTCCCCATACATGGTCAAAAATGTGGGGTCTACCTTGTGCAAAAGTGATGTTATAAACCAGGAAGATGCCATCAACCAGCCACTTCCATCCATTCAGAGTAGAATACCGTATTTTTCCGTCTATAAGACGCCCCCAACTTTTCTTACCCAAAATTCAGAAATCAATATTTTAAATGATATTATGCATCACACTTACCTCTGAGCCAATCACTTTATTCAGCCTCTGTTGCATCACTGGTTTCTTCATCACTTTTAGCTTCAAACATATCAGTTTCTTCAACTTCTGCTGCATCATTGCTGTCTGCTGAGTCACTGTCTATATATACAAGATCATCCTCAGTTCCGTCCATGGCATTGCTGATTCCACATTTCTTGAAGGACTTCACAATCACCTCTTGTTTGACACCATACCATGAGTTTAGAGAGTTTACAGGTTGTTTTTCACTTTCTAACATTTTTATGGTCACAGAATGCTCCGACATTACCGCTCTGGGCACTGCCTACACGATCTCCCCAGCAACAGCTGACCTCAGGTTCAAAAGATTTATGATTGGAGGAGAACTGTTATCTTGTCTCTGCAATCCCTGAGGCTAGTTTACAGTGGTATCAGCACTTTCAAAACCGCGGCCCCCCTTGTATAAGACGCACCTCTATTTTTAGGTAAAGATTTATATGAAAAAGTAGCGTCTTATACACGGAAAAATACGGTACCTTTCTTGGCATAAAAAAAATAGGATCCTAAGGAGGAGTTTATTATAGGAATCTAGGGGAAATCCTGCATCAGCCCAAGATGGCACACAGAATCATAACCAATATTGGGAAGCCCAAACCAGAATCAATGAAGGCTGTAATTTCCGACCAGTAAATGCGTATCAACCTACAGCTCCAGAATGAATGGAAAAAGTCAGCTGTCTTAGTACAACCCTTAAAACATGTAGGGGAGGTTTTAAAGCCCAGTTGATAAAAGACTAGTGGGGTGTAATACACTTGGTAAAACAATTTTACCTTAAAAATCTTGTCTCAGGAGGAGATCAGGGAAGACGTATAGGTATCAACAAATTCTTCCCAGGCATCAGAAGTAATCTGAGGTATCGATCGTTGCCATTTGTGTGTGGCCTTACTGAAACAGGAGGAGCTAGAACATGCACAATTCAGCGTAATAGGTAGAGATCAACCTGGATGTACCCTCTTTTTTTGAAGCAACTTTTCCATAAGAGACAAAAACAGTGTAAGCTTTGATTTTTTATGAACTGAACCATTTCTCATAAGACATGCCTTATTTATTATTAATTTTCTCATGCTATTTAGTATGGAGCCCACAATTCATTTTTTTGACAAAATGGGAAAAAGTTTTAGGAGTCACACGGACTCCTGAGCAAATTCAAAAATGCTTTCATTTTGAGGAATTTTTGGTATATAGTAAGGAAATTTCTCAGATATTTTACTATCCCAGATGACTTCTTCCTCTTTTTTTAAACAAAACGTCCATCCACACAGATTATAAAAAAGAAAGTGCAGCATCACTTCCTCTACACTGCCAAGTCCTGCATCCCACTGGATTGGATTGGTTTTACCATTTTGGATGATGCCCAGAGTCTGAACTCCCTCAATGCATGTAAAATATTTTTATTTACTGTAGATGTCATCACACAACATCTTTTCATGTTTTATATAAAAGGCCCTTGGTTTTATTACTACTGTGCCTCACAGATACCTGATCTATAATATATGAGCCTGAAATATGTACCTGTTTATATTTCTCTGCTGATTGTAATATATCCAAAAAGTTTTGGGTGGATTTAAACTTTAAATAAATTGGATGGTCTCCCTTTTATTTAGCACATTTGCAATGCTGCTTGGATTGCAGAATATTGGCAATGGTTCTCTCGGAGCCAAACCAGAAGGTGGTCTTTCTCCATTTGAAACGGCTAACAACAAACCAGAATGCAAACTCTGCACTATCTTGGCATTCAGACCACTACCCACTCCTGTTTTTTTTTTGTTTTTTTTTTGTTTTTTTTAATACATATCAGACCGATCCTACAAGGTCTAAATTAGTGGTACCTTGCTATCTCCTATATCTCTCCTGGCTCCCAAAATTGCTGATTGTAATATATCCCAAAAGTTTTGGGTGGATTTAAACCTTAAATACATTGGGTGGACTCCCTTTACTTAGCACAGTTACAAGACTTCTTGGATTGCAAAATATCGGCAATGGCTCTCTCGGAGCCAAACCACAAGATGGTCTTTCCCATCTTCTGCTTGATGTTTTTCCCCACTTGGTTGTGTGTGCAAAATTGCATTCCAATTTTATTTCAACTTATTTGTTTATCAGTTGGCTGTAGAGCCTCAAATCACCTCTGAATTTGTGCTGACACTGTCCTTCCTTTGGTGGTGGGGTGGCTATTTTTGTTACTAATAAATACAATTTATTGTAGGAATCCATAAGAATGCTGGAAAACTATTACTGTATATTCTTTTAATTTTGGGCCAGTTTTCCTTTCATAATAAAAAAATATATATCAAGAGATGGCCCATAACATTTACCATATTGGCCAATTTGTTTTACCCTCTTCACTCTCCATCATTAATGGAGTCAAGATAACACATGACTGAAAGCAAGGCTTAGTTACTCACACTGCCCCTCTAAATAAAAAAAACACTAATACTCCAATAATTTTAAACAAACATAATACTGTATAAAACTTTTATTGGAAAGTTAAATGACCACATCAATGTGAACATTTACAATAATAACAGAACATACCCACTTGTGAGCAATGAACTACATTTTACAGAAATAGTGCAAGATTAGGCAGCGAAAAACCTAGGTCTCTGACAAGTGCCAAAAACACCACTCATCACTTATAGGGATGTACTATGACCCATGTTACTGTACCAGCCACCCATAGTCTTGCCCAAGTGGGTACACCCAACATTGGTCCCCCAAGCTCCTACTGGATACAAAGCTATAAAGCCCAGTAGACTAACCATTGGCACTTTCATACTAATCGGCCTCATTTCCTCTTTGCTGAGAGCCAGCTCTTCATAAAATGGTTGCCTATTTCTCACAATGCCTGCTTACTAAACCCACCTATTACTATACTATCTGGCCACCCCCCCCCCCCCTTTTAACAACCAGAGAAAAGACACGGCTTTCCCTCCGGTACTTATGTAGCCCTCCTCGTTCAGGTCTGACCTGCATCAGTCATGTCCCTCTTCTGCCTATTGCAACAAAGGGAACTGGAAGTGTGGAGAGGACACAGGACAGCTCTGCATTTCTGAGAAGATCAATTTTTTTTTTTGCACCTCACTATTATAACAAAACGCTTTTAATTGTATACTAAGCTGACCAAAAGGGAGCAAAGAGACAAACATTGAAAGGGTTTACATACACTTTAACTTGTACAAATATATCTAATGCTAGTTCCACTTAACTACAACGTTCTGCTATTTACTTGAAACTGCGTTGCTATGAATAATTCGGGTTTCCAAAAATGTCAAGCACTGTGCTATGGTAACGTGCAGGCTAGATATTCCTTACAGCCAACTGTATGCTCCTTTCTATCTCAGTCAGAGAATCGTGTGACAACAGCCTTCAGTCCCACACAGCAACAAATGGAATGACTACAAAGTCAAGGCTGTGATGGACCGAAAAAACCTGAATTAAGGTCAATTTAGCAGATTGGCTAATTTAGTACAGTGCAGTCGCTATCACTTATTGTTCATAATATTTTTTAACAGATTGATTTTATTTGTTGTCAGGCGCTCCACATGGAATAAAATTCTGTGCAAGTCTTCAGTGAAGAGAAAAAAACATAACCCAACTAGACAAAGAAGAGTAATTCTGTGTACATATATGGATACGTCTTGGATGCAAGTCATTTTCTCATCCTTGAGCTCATACTAAGTCATACATTTTTGCAGCATTGAATCAACACCTCATATAACCTTAAACGCATGTCCCTGGTTCTCTGATGAGGCTCAGCTGGGCTTGAAAACTGTAACCCTTGCATTGCCTAAACTTACACAGTTTTTATCTCCCTGCTGTCATTTATTTTATTGTCAAAATGACAAACTATCTTATTAACTCTCTGTGGAAATTTTACATTTACAAAGCAGTCTTTATTTTCTTGCATATTACATTTTTACTATGTAGGCTATAGTTGGGTTGGTTCAAAGAGGCCTACCTCTATTTTAAAAACAGAAAACTGCTGTAGGTATAAAGTACAAGCAACACAAGGTATAATTGTATACCTAAAACTGTTGCAAAAAGCCTGGTCGCGCTGAACAATGAGAAGACCTTCCTGCAAAAAGTGCTTCTTATTGGTCAGCATGGTCAGGTGACTGTGCTGACAAATGAGTGCTCGCCATTTGCTAGAGAAATTTTAAATACAGCGTGCATGGCAGCACTGCTGTGTACGGAGCACGGATAGTACACCACCAGCTGCGAAGGGGACGGATTATTCAGTGAAAGGTAAGAGCTAGAGGTGCACCGAAATGAAAATTTTAAAACCAAAATGGAAAAAAAGGCTGACCGAAATGAAAATTTTTTTTTTCTAACTTTTTCAAATATTTTCAAATATTATATTTTATTTATTTTTTTATAAAAAAATATTTTTTTTCTATTTAATTTTTATTTATGTTTATTAAATATTTGTATTTTTTACTTTACTTTTAGGGGCTTTGGGAAAATATTAAACAGACCCCAATATTTCCCTTTTAAAATAGAAAAAGAGATTGAGAACACAACAGCCCTTGTTATAAATGAATAGGAATCTTCTATACTGAGTGCTCCTGTTCATTCATAACATGAGAACAGAGTATGTTTACTATAACCGCAATCATGAATGAACAGGAAGTGATGTAGATCACTTCCCATTCATTCATAATTGGGGACACAGTAAACATACTCTGTCCTCAATTATTTACAGATCACGGATCGCTGAGTGTTTGTACCCGCTCTCCATCCTGGATTGGCGGTGCGGGGAGGAGATCTCGATCTGACAGCTGACTCCTCCCCCGCACTGCTGGCCGGTCTCCTGTGACAGCTTTGAGAGCTGTCTCCGCCCCCACACCGCTCTCCTGTGTGGGGGCAGAGTGTGGGGATGAGAGATGCCGGCCACTCACAGTGCTCTCCTCCCGCCCTGCTAGACTTCCTGTGACAGTTTCTTTCCTCCCCGCTGGGACACAGATCAGCTCCCAGCGGGGAGAAGAGAAAGCAGATGCACCGCCATTTCGCCCAAAAAATTTCATTTTAGGCATTTTGCCAAAAGTGCCATTTTCGGCCAATACGTTTCGGTGGCCGAAATATCGGTGAATTCCTAGTAAGAGCAGCAGTGGGGGTAGGGAAAGGGGCAAATTTGTAGCAGTAATTCCATTTTCCCAGATCTGCCTGGGGAAAGTGGAATTACTATTTAAGGCCCCATTCACACTCGGGTGCAATTAGGTGATTTTTTATGAATTTTAATGGTTTTCCAAAAGCATATAAATGCATCTAATGATTTCCAATGGATCCATTCACACCTTGCATTTAGATGCAGTCAGTTTAGCTGCGTTTAGAAAAAAATTAAAGTCAGGTGCGTCCAGGAAACAATATTAGATTCTAAACACACCAAAACGCATGTGAATGTGTGTAAACGCAAGACAAGTCTATTTGCTGAAATCTCATTGGCTATTTCAATGGACAAAAAGCATAAGGGTGTACACGTGAGTAAACGCCTGTGAACGAGCATCATGTTAAGCATCAAGAAGCATAAACAAGGCAACTAGCCTGGCAGATTTTGCAGACAGATCTCTGAATAAAAACACAACTGGACAATGTGAATGAGGCCTAAGTTGCTCTGCAACAGGGCCTAAAGGTGCCCACACACCTTACGATAATCGCGGGAAATACCGCGATCGTACGATTATCGTAAGGTGTGTGGCAGCCGTGCGACCTCTACTACTGTAAGGTCGCACGACTTTTAACTTAGGAACATGTTCGAAAACTGGTTTGTGGCATTTTCGCAAGATAAAAGCCGCACGGGCCGGTGTGCGCAAGTGCACACAGCCCGTTCAGCATTGCGGTCATCGGAAGACCGCTCCTCAGCGGGGCGGGCTTGCGATCATCGCAAGTACAATATGCCTGTCCAAGATAGGCAGATCGTATGTTTTTTTTAATTACGTTACAACTATCGCAAGACAAAAGTCTTGCGATGGTTGTAAGGTGTGTGCCCAGCCTTAGATGGAACAAAGCTACTGGACTTTGAGAGACCCTGCCCCCACCTGTGGGGAGGTCCCCCCTGATTTTAGCCTAGATGGGCTTCCTTGTCCTCGGCTCTTCATCATCTTCCCATTGTTTTAGTAGAGGATATAGAGTGTTACCAATTCTTTCATGATATGCTTACAGTTTAGTGGTTTTCATTTTTGTATCCAGGTGGTGCCGAATGGGGACCTATTCCACATAGGATGCAGACTCATTGACCACAGTGGTCTAGTGGGCTAATATGCCCTTCATGTTTCTTTACTTTCACCCTACCACTTCCTTCTGTTTATCTGTCCCTTTTCCCTTGAGCAAGTAGAGACCCAGTCCTCTCCATAGGAAAAGGTTTTTCTGCTAGACCATTGCTAAAGGTGCCCATACACTGATCGAATTTTGTCCGGTTTTTAATGTTACAGCAGAAATTCGCACAGTGTGTGGGGCTGTCATTTCCCTTTCAGCTGGCATTCCTCGATCAGCTGATCAAAGGAACTGGCTGGAAATTTTTCGATCAATCAGAGCCGGCAGCAAATGAGCTGCCCCTGCTGATTGGGTATTCTGACAGGTGTCGGCGGCACCTGCCAGAATGCAATGTAAACAGTGGGATTCCTTGATCGACATGCTGTTTGTGTTGATGGAGGGATGGGGTAATTTTTTGTTAGGTGTATGGCCAGCCTAAGATTGATTTTAGCTCTCGTAATGCTCAGGTTCTCAATGTCCACCCCACTTCCACTTCAAAGATTCAGTCTCCCCCTTCCTTTAAGTGACATTAAAGTAAAAAAATCTCCCCCCCCCCATGCTGCTGTAAGGACTTACCTTAAATGATGCCTCTTCCATTTGATCATCATCTTCCTTTCACTTGTATTCAGCAAGCAATCCCTCCAGCACTGGTGCCAGTCTCTGATCCAGCGCTGACTGCTGTGTCTTCTGTGCGTGCATTGACTTTTACTGTGTGTCTCTCCTCCCCCCTCATTTCTGCGCATGCGCCCGACCTATCATCCTGCTCAGCTGCTCGAGAAGCTCCAGATCTTTAGACGGGAGGGAGCGGCTGTGACACAGGTAAGTACGTTTATTTATTTGTTTATGTTTTTTGCATGTATCCACTGCTTGCTAGCAGTAGATATATGCACACACAAAAAAATTAGAGTTTAAGTATACTTTAAATCCAGATTTTACCCTACTCCCCTACTGGCTACATGACCAATAACCCTGCTCAGAAATAAAAAGGAGTAGCAATATCTATACAATCCACACTCTCCTCCACCTTCTAAAGCAGGCCATACACCTTACAATTATCTGCAGATTTTCTGTGGTCAGATGGAAAAGGTGCAACAGATTCCTCCATCTACACTTAACCGTGTGGATGGAGTAATCTCCACCTGGGCCAAGCTTCCGTAATCTTGCTGGTCGGCCCCGTTGGCTCTCAAAACACCTGAACAATGCCTGCATCCGATCAGATTGTTCAGGTATTTTGACAGCCAGTAGGGGCGACTAGCAAGATAATGAAGCTTGGCCCAGTGGGAGATTCCTTCATCCACACAGTTTAGTGTAGATGGAGGAATCTGTTGCACTTTTTCCATCTGAGCAAAGAAAATCTGCAGATAATCTATAGATGTATGGGCACCTTTAGATGTCCTTAAGACCCCGTTCACATTGAACGATTTATCGCGCGGTAATTCCCGCGATATTGCGGCAAATTACCGCGCGATATCACGCTCCAATGCAATCCAATGGGGCAAAGGGTCCTGCTGTCGCGGGTCGTGTGTCGCTACAGCAGGAGCCTTTTTGGAGCGGATTTAGCCGCGATTCAAGCTTGCTCAATGCAAGCTTGAACGCGACATCGCGCGGCAAATCTCGCGCAGTGGGAACGGGGCCTAAGGCAGGTACAACTTTGTCAACTGCCAAATGTAAAAATAAAACTTGTACCTTAGCTAACCTCTATCTACCAAACCAGAACACATCTACCAGGTTTCTGCTCTAGATCTAATATTAGACAAATTATAGGGTCTTTTTATTGGTAGATAGAGATTTCAATTTTGTTTTGATCCCACAACTTGACCCTTCTACCAACAAATTGCAAATCTTACTAGTGACCATTAACAAACTATGTAAGCACTCATTTTTGCCATTTAGTGGGTGTGTCTCGCTCTGCTCGACTGACGGCCTATGGTGAACACTGGGGCTCAATTTTATACCATCATCCAATCATTTTCGAAATGCAAATACCGACATGAGAAGACATGAAATAAACATTTAAGTCAAGTTTTTTGTGAACGGTCTTCACACCAGGGTGGTTCAGTCACGCGGATTTGTCTGTGCTGAACCGCCGACATGAACGATCCCATATATTCCTATGGGGACCGTTTATGCAATCCGAACCGCCCGCTGCCCAAAAGGCTCTTTGAGCTATTTTTTTGCGCTAATCAGAGCGTTTTCCATATAGATTGCAATGCGATTAAAAATGCCCAAAAACGCCTTTTCAAAAATCATGCGGAAACTGTGCTGAAACGCTTTTGCCCTGGTGTGAATGGGGCCTTAAGTGCCCTAAGACTCTTGCACAGTGCTGTATGTGTGACACCAACCTCAGTTGTCACAATCTTTTTTAGCTTTACCAATAAATATGCAGTCTGAGGTCCTATCCAAATAATTTATATATAAATATATATATATAAAGGACTTGATTTACTAAGGGCCCATTCATGCCAGACTGGTCCGCTGTGGTGTGTTAAACCCTTTCCCTGCCAAGGAGATAAGGCTCACGACGAAACAGAAACTCTTACAGCTGTCCAGTTCAGTTTGCTTTATGCCCTTCGCAATCCCTACTGCTATACGTTAATGGTTGCTTCAGCGACCATGAACTTAAAACAGAAGATTCCCCCAGACCAAAGAGCTGAAAAGCATAGGAAATAAATACTTCTTTCATATGCTCCTCTGCTCCATCCAATGGTCATATTGTTTTATTTTCCTATAAGAAAGTAAAGTACTGTTTAATGAAAACATTTGTTTTTGCCTCCATTTGTACAGGTTGAATGTTCATAGAGTTTTGCAGGACAAATGGCTCTGCAAATTGTTTTTAAAGAGACCCCTATGCGTATGCCTGCAAAGGAGATTAGGGACTCGGTGTCATCAATCTCTTTCTCTGTCTCAAAAGTGAGAGGTCTAAACAGATCTTTCTCAAATGTACTGTAAAAAATTAATTAAAAAACCCCCTAAAAAAATGTAACACAAATTAGGTACAGCTGTATGCATATAAACGCACATTCAAGTGATTACATGCATATAGTGACAGATGAGTGGACCTGGACACAAACTGTCTGCATCCAGGACTACATAAATGTTCCAGTATGCATGTTACTGCTCGGACGTGCGGCTACATGTGTACAGCCATGGCATCTGTATGCCCATCATTGATTAGTACAGGCTGTTGCAGGGCTGTAGCTACCATGGGGCGGGTGAGGCACGTGCCTCAGGCGCAGCTGCTCCCCCTTGCCCCTGTTGCCATGACGAGCACATGGCGCTATTGGCAACTGGGGCGCCAGGCGGCCAGAACAGAACAGAAGCTCCAGCTTCTCCTCGGATCCCGCTGCTCTCCCCCACCTGTATGGGCAGAGGACTCTGTGTCCTCAATCTTGCACACTCACACACTTATGCATACATATTATTAGACATGTGCAAAGACTAAAAATTCGTTTCGGACTAAATGAACGGAAACTAAAAAATGTTTCTTTTGTTTTGTCAAACGAAACAAATGTTTATGCCATTAAGGTTTTGGCTACCAGTTCCATCCTGGAGGCGGGGCACATTGTCACATGACGCCGTGTGTGCGCGGCGTCAGGTGGCATAACACGTCTGTTGGGGGGCACAATTTTCTGTTCTTGCCTCGGGCGCAAAAGGAGCTAGCTACGGCTCTAGGCTGTTGGCCAAGACTGTCTGCAAACGCTTGTGACTCTGTGGTGCAGAAATATGTTCCTTCTTGTTGATGCCCTTTGCTGTCCATGTGAATAAGGCATACAATTTAACACCCATCCCCGCCCTGATGTCGTTAGAATGCATCACATTGCTTGATTTTTATAAACCTTTTTAAAATGGCAATATTGAATATGCATGGTAGAGCTTTTCCCCCACATTGTAACGTACTATGTTTCAATGAAATGCGTGCCTGCAGCGTTTTATTGCGCAACTATCGTAGGATCTTTTATATACTCTCAAAGCTGTAAGTGAAAAAATGGCAAATGTGGTTTAGCCACCTGAGCGACAAAACACTCAACAGTAAACATCCCATTTTTCTTCTACAGTGCCTGTTCACACCTGTGCAGAAAGACACCAGTAAATCATCTGGCTATGCTTTTAGGTATGAATTCACACGGGGACACGCATTGTGTTCTGGTATTTCTGTGCTAAGAACCTACAGATTCCTGCGTCAAAAATCCCACCAATTCAGATACGTCCACTAGACCCCTTGAAGTTAATGACAGGGTGACAGTGGCCACATCTCTCAGCAGCAGTCTGCATGTAATCGCATATGGTATGGGATAGATGATTGTCCCTGGATGCAGGATAGATGTATCCAGCCACAATCATCTATCCCAAACTGCATGTAATCATATCATGTATCATGCAGCCATGTCTCTCAGCATGTAATTACCTTATATATTATATATTACATTATAAATGGTATCTCAATGGGGACACCTGGGGTTTCTGCTACAGGAATTTATACGTTCTTGGGTTGGAATCCCAAAAGTCACTGGGCGGGGGGGGGGTTGGATTCATACAAACTGGAGTAGACAGAATATGGAGCAGTTGCCCATGGCAATCAATCAGTTTCATTTTTTAAAGCTTACCTGAACAAACTGAAGAGAGAAGCTGGTTGCCGTAAAAAAAACTGTTTGCCCTGATTTTTTATGGATTCTCCCTACTGTGTAAATGAAGTCTGAAAGCGGTATGTTCCAGAGCGGTAGCTGCGGGGGTTAGTGGTGGACTTTGTAAATGGTGGGCAGGGGTTAATGGCTGGGCTGTGCGAGGTTAATGGAGAGCTGTTTTGCTCTCAGGTGGCTGTTTGGCTCTATGCTGTGTGGGGTCAATGGTGGGCTGTTTGGCTCTCAGGTGGCAGTGTGGCTCTATGCTGAGCTGTGCATGGTTAATGGTGGGCTGTGCACGGTCTATGCTAAGCTGTGCATGGTTAATGGTGGGCTGTGCAGCTCTATGCTGTGTGGGGTTAATGGTGGGCTGTTTGGCTCTCAGGTGGCTGTGCGGCTCTATGCTGTGTGGGGTTAATGGTGGGCTGCTTGGCTCTCAGACGGCAGTGTGGCTCTATGCTGAGCGGTGCATGGTTAATGGTGGGCTGTGCAGTTCTCAGGTGGCTATGCACCGTCTATGCTGAGCTGTGCAGTTCTTAGGTGGCTGTGCACCGTCTATGCTGAGCTGTGCATGGTTAATGGTGGGCTGTGCAGTTCTCAGGTGGCTGTGCACGGTCTATGCTGAGCTGTGCAGTTCTCAGGTGGCTGTGCACGGTCTATGCTGAGCTGTGCAGTTCTCTGGTGGCAGTGCACGGTCTATGCTGAGCGGTGCATGGTTAATGGTGGGCTGTGCAGTTCTCAGGTGGCTATGCACCGTCTATGCTGAGCTGTGCAGTTCTTAGGTGGCTATGCACCGTCTATGCTGAGCTGTGCATGGTTAATGGTGGGCTGTGCAGTTCTCTGGTGGCTGTGCACCGTCTGTGCTGAGCTGTGCATGGTTAATGGTGGGCTGTGCAGTTCTCTGGTGGCTGTGCACCGTCTATGCTGAGCTGTGCATGGTTAATGGTGGGCTGTGCAGTTCTCAGGTGGCTGTGCACCGTCTATGCTGAGCTGTGAAGGGTTAATGGTAGGCTGTGGGGTCTCACCCAGGGTCCCTGTCGGTCTCGGCAGGTGCGAGCAGCAGCGTGGAGGAGGAGGGGATTTTCGGCCGGTGCTGTAAACAAGCTCCATGTCCACAGGAAGAATGCGTGGTGCCTTCGGTTTAAAAATGTAAAGTCCTTAGTATTGGTCATTTTTACCTGGACGAAAATGCTCAGTATCGGTACCGATACCGGTATATACTGAATACTTGCCAAGCCCATACAAAACTGTGCGTGACACACCAACCTTCAGGCCCAATCAGTTGCGGCAGGTGCATTCCCCACCCCAACTGATTATGTGGGGAGGGAGGTGTGCCAGGAACAGTTTTGCAGAAACTCAGGTGAACTGGGTGCACACCAAGCCCCCACACATCACTACGTCCTGGAAGCAGCTGTCACTGGCTCCATAAAAACATAAACTTAAACCTGGTGGGTGGTGGACAGTAGGAGCGCCGTCAATCTCTCACCCGATATATACGTCCTGGGCACCCAGCAGGGTAAACCCGGGATAAGTGTTGCCACCTGTCCAGTCCGAGTTTTGAATGCTGTTTCTGGGTTTCATGGCATCAGAAACCCGGACACAAGATGGCAGGCAGAAGGGGACAACCAAAATTTAGATAGGGACTACTGGCCCCCCACTGGGACTGGAAGTAGTCTCAACTGTGATATTGACATATGAATGGGTGGCGTTATTTACATATGAATAAGCCGCAATTCATTCTCCCCAAATAATGTCCGTGCAACGCTAGAGTGTTCGGGTTTCACATGAATGGTGGCAACCATACCCGGGATAGGTGGTGGGGGGTAGTTCAGCTGGGGTGGAGGGGGGTGCATCATTTTCAGACTGTAGAAGTGATCAGGTGGGTTTTTAGCTGCCCAAATCGGAAAGGTGGGAGTGCATATGTAAACTGGAGCAGACATAATCTCGTGTGGTTGCCCATGGCAACCGATCAGCTTACATTTTCAAAGCTTGACTGAACTAATGGGATAGAGTAGCTGATTGGGTAACTGCTCCAGATTCTGCCTGCTAGTTTTGATAAATTCCCCCCAAACTGTTTAGCACCCGGGAGTCTGTTTACAGACCCCTGCTGCCTCTGACATGTGTTGCATCAATGGCAATGAAAGGGTTAATGAAGCCTCAGATTGCATTAAAAACCTGACAGGGGTTCTTGACCTCCCCCACTCTTCTAAGCTCCGGCTGGACATATAGTTAAAATGCTCCCGATTGGGGTGACTACTTGTTCATATGACCCTGCAAATCATATCATGATTCCTGGCTGTACTGTTGTCAACATTATTGATAAGCCTGAAACTGGCACTTACACAGCCAGTAGTTTCTCTATGACAACCCTCCAGCTCTATCAAAGTATATTTGTTTGACTGAACAAATCCCGCGCCCGGCTCCGGCTGATTCTCTTCTAGAACTGCACAGCCAACCACAGCCCGCGCAGCAACGCCTAAAACTCCGCTCCGCCTCAGTTTCCTTCCCGCCAATAGAAAGGCGTTTCACTCAGAGCCTAGCACGCGACAGGCGCCCGATTGGTGGAGGAGTCTCTTGTTTCTCCTGGGCGGGTTAATGACTTACGTCGCGCATCGCCCGCCATTGCAGCCTCGTGTGTGGAGGGTGAGTTGTTTGAGACTCCTTGTCATTGGAAGCAGTAAGTTTACAGGACGCAGTGTCATTTCTACTCCGAAGTGACACCAATTATAATAACATGGTGAGTTATTGTATGACGCACTTTAGACATGGTTGTGAGGTGCAGGTTATGGAGGGGTATGAGGGATTTTGCTCTCTTTCTGGTAGCGGATTCTCTATAATGACTGTTGGGTGATATGGTAATAAAGATATAGGCCACC